>NC_043013.1:6266237-6373737 GCF_006345805.1 Octopus sinensis
TATATATGTTATATGTATATACACTCATATGTATCTGTATCTATCTATCTATCTATCTATCTACATACATACATACATACATACATATATATAGGTAGGTATATTGCTCGTTTAATGAATTCGGAACATCTAGTTAAGATCTATAATAAATGTAAGTTTTCTTGCCTTATGCTTCTTCCATAGACTCCTCATGTCTGACGCATTATTTCTTTCACTGTGTGTTTGTTAAGCAAAATAAAATTGCTTCAAAGCCGAAATATCCTCTTCAATTATTTTTTTCTTTGTGTGCACCTTGAAGTATTGCCACCATTTTAATGTTTTCTTAGGTCATGCAGTGTGTAACAAGTGCACATATACGCGCGCACGTACACCGTACTCCTGCTATGAGACTCACCGGTTTAGAATAGAGGTTCTCAGACTTTTGGGACCACCGTCTCCCTCATGAGCACATAATACCCTCAGCAGCCCCACCGCTTTTTTTATGTTTAAATATTTTATATTTTACTAATTTATATATACTATGAATCATTTGATATTTAATATATTATATAATTTGTATACAATACTATAATAATATTATAATAAATTCATAGCGTCCCCCAATTTACTGCCTTCCTCCCAACGCCTCCTTTATCTCTACTCCCCCTACAACCGCACACCAGCACCCACCTGGACCGTCTCGACGCCCATCAGGGGGCGGTAGTGCCCACTTTGAGAATTGCAAGTTAGCTATTGTTAACGTTTAGAATTACAAGGTAACTATTGTTAACCCTTGGTCATTGTTGACCGAGTAGGTCAAAGGCGTTCCAATTGTGACAATAATTTCATTAAGTTCAGAGTTAGTGTATCTAGGATTACATTATTCAATAGATGCTTCATTTATTCTTTCATATATTTTCTTGATTGTTGGTTGTGATTTATGGAAGATTTTTGGTGTTATTTCTAGCACCTCAAGCTACCATATTGAGCAACAGTTTTTAACTTTGTTTTATTACTTTTAATTTCGTAAATCATACTGGCATAAAAATCAACGTCATCTCCTTTCCTTGTGTAACAATTGCTGCGAACCGATCAAAACCATACTAAGCTGATAATGTCCAATAAAATCGAAACATGTTCATAGTTTTCCCCCTTGCTCGAAAACAAAGATCAAATAAGTAAATTGATTTAGTCGAATTAATTTTTAATTTTTAGAAGTTATCGGTTTGTTTTGAGAGTCTCAACAATTATCGCTAAGTAATTCCTCTAATTAAAATCAGTTGAGATTTTTTCGCTTACACTGTCAGAATGTCATGTGTAACATCATCAATATGTCATCAGTGAATCTTTGAAAAAAGAAAAACAAAAGAACAGGAAGACATTGAGAAAGTGGGGGTTTTTTTTAATATACTGTGCTTGAAATATTAGATGTAGCAGCTAAATATCCCCTATATCATTCACTACTGTCTTTAAAATAAAGGACACATAAGATATATTAGGCCTAAAAGGCTAGAATGTTTTTGATCATAGATTTTACTCGATCAGAATTGATTGGATTTGAGGTAACGATAGTAGCAGCAACAATAACAACAACAGTCATAACAGCAATAACAATAACGGTCACAACAATAGCAGCAGCAGCAGCAACAACAACAACAACAACTGTAACAGTTTCACAGAAGTGGGAATAACTTAATATAGTTGGAAGAGTTCGAGAAGTTAGAGACATCAGATGACCATTCTTTTGAGATTGCTGTAGAACTCCAGGGCAAGAGAAATTTATGTCGCTAACGTTCTGCTTAAAAGACAAGCTGAAGGCAATGAATGAATAGAGGACAGAAATTCCAGAGAGCCTTATCGTAAAGTACGGTAGTTAGCGCAGAGCCTGGTGGGGGTGGACATAAAATATGGGTGATGAAAGAAGGTGAGACGAGTGTGAAGTTTCGTGACCAGCAAGCTCCGAAGAGCAAATGCCATTGTAGTAGTAGTGGAAGAAAGAAAAACAAAAAAAAAGCATAAAGATGAAAGTACATGTTGGCAGTGATTTCGTGGCAATCACTTAAGTGGCCTTTTTCCCCTGTATGCAGTCAAGGATATCTGTGTGTGCAACTGCTGCATCCGGGACGATGCAGCAGTTGGTCCCCTCTGAGTTTTGTTGAGAGTCAGTTGTTGGTGGGGTGAGGTATTCTCTGGCTCCGAAGAGATCTAGTTTCCGATACGTTCAGCCAGCAGAGGCCTTCAAAAGAGCTCCTCAAGAGAAACTCTTGACGCCAGTAAGACATAACATTTGAAGCATTTGCGAGGACCCTAGTTGAGTACTAATGGTGTTTAAAGAAGGGTATTCGCGACAAGGGCAGAAATTGTGAAGGGTTTTTAGCTGTTGAATGAGACAATGTTGACATGAATCAACTGGCAGATGTTTTCGAGGTCACTGTTCATGGAGTCAATATAAATATAATAAGGCGGCGAGCTGGCAGAATCGGTAACACGCCGGGCGAAACGCTTAGCGGTATTTCATCTGCCATTAACGTTCTAAGTTCAAATTCCGCCGAGGTCGACTTTGTCTTTCATCCTTTCGGGGTCGATTAAATAAGTACCAGTTACGCACTGGGGCCGATATAATCGACTTAATCCATGTGTCTGTCCTTGTTTGTCCCCTCTATGTTTAACCCCTTGTGGGCAGTAAAGAAATAAATATAAATTTGGTGTGAGGTGTCTAGGTGGAATCTATATAATATTTGTGTGTGGAAGGGTTGAGAAGAATGAAGTGTGGTATAATCTACGTAAGAGGAGGTGCTGTTTAAAATGACGAGTAAGACGTTGATGGATGTATCTGAAGAAAAGTGGGAGAAACAAAACTGAATCTTGGGGCCCACCAAAGTCGACAAAGTCTGAGTCAAATAGAGCTCCGTCAACGCAGGCCTTGATAATTCAATGTTACCAGAAGGCACCAATCCAAAAGACAATGAATGGGTATAACCCATAGGTGAGTAACTTTGAGATTCACGTACCAGATACCAGATGGGGGCAGCGACATTGCTTCCTCCGAATTCCTCGAGGGTGAGAACCCACTGGTAAGATAAACTGAAAATCCTATGCTTATTGGCTCAAATCCACTCCGGTCCGGTTCAACAAATATGATGAATTATATGCACTTTAGTGACCATATTAATGACCAATTATATGCACTTTACTGATTAACAAGTCCCTCATACCATACCTCTCCGGCCAGCTATACTTTTGACCTGCCGCATATTCAACCACCTAAAATACATATATGAATTCTTTAGAAAGAACATAATAATAATAATAATATAATATAATAATAATAATAATAATAATAATAATAATGATAATGATAATAATAATAATAATAATAATAATAATGATAATGATAATAATAATAATAATAATAATAATGATAATGATAATAATAATGATAATAATAATAATAATAATAATAATAATAATAATAATAATAATAATAATAATTGCCCTGATGCAGTACCAGGCAGTGGCTCTCATGGCTTCTGATCTTAACTGATTGGAAGTGTTATCATGTACAGTGTTTTGTCTTGGTATAAAAGATGGGCTACAGCAAATATTCTGCTCAATACCACAGATTTGCTTGTCAGTTGTTTGACCTTAACCAGTTGAGCATGTCCCTTAGTGGCTGACGATATGTGCATCTCTGATCACGAGCAGAAGTAGTGGGGGAGCATCATAGCCATGTGTTGAGAGGGATTCTTTGGGGTTTGAATAGTTCACCTCTGGAAACATGGGTGGTTCTTTCAACATCCTTAAACAACCCTTATTCAGGGACCGTTTGAGCGGGATGGGCTACTCGACCTGAAGAAAATTCTAACTGGGCCCCACCTGCAAGGTCATGTGCTGTTTATCTTGATATGAGATCACCATGTCGCGCACATATGGTTGTGATGCATGTGCCTGGTGTACATTTATCAGACGGGTAGTCATGATGGGTATATTGGGCTTCGTATATTTTACCCCAGTGTCACTTTGATGGCATGAACTGCTCTCTCACTCAATAATAATAATAATAATTGCCCTGATGCAGTATCAGGCAGTGGCTCTCGTGGCTTCTGATCTTAACTGATTGGAAGTGTTATCATGTACATTGTTTTGTCTTGGTATAAAAGATGGGCTACATTAAATATTCTGCTCAATACCACAGATTTGCTTATCAGTTGCTTGACTTTAACCAGTTGAGCAAGTCCCTTAGTGGCTGACGATATGTGCATCTCTGATCACGAACAGAAGTAGTGGGGGAGCATCATAGCCATGTGTTGAGAGGGATTCTTTGGGGTTTGAATTATTCATCCCTGGGAACATGGGTGTTTCGTTCAACATCTGTAAACAACCTTTATTCAGGGACCTTTTGAGCGGATGAGCTACTTGGCCTGAAGAAAATTCTAACTGGGCCCCACCTGCAAGGTCATGCGCTGTTTATCTTGATATGAGATTACCATGTCGCACACACATATGGTTGTGATGCATGTGCCTAGTGTACCCTTATCAGACGGGTAGTCATGATGGGTATACTGGGCTTCGTATATTTTACTCCAGTGTCACTTTGATAGCATGCACTGCTCTCTCACTCAATAATAATAATACTAATAATAATAATAAAATATAGTTGTTTGAGATCATGAAGAAAAGAATTCTTCCTAACTAATGTATCAATACCAACAGATGACAACGTTTCTCTAAAAGAAATGGAGAAACTTTCAAAATACAAAGACCTGGAAATAGAGGAAGTTCGACTGTGGAGTCTAAAAACAAACAATTCCTATCATAGTGCACTAATTAGGTATGATAAAAGAATATTTAGACAAATATATAACAAAAACACCAGGATTAACAAATATATATAACATACAGAAAATAGCACTACGAGGCACTGCACACATCCTACGCAAAACACTTTCTATACAGTAACCATAAGAGCATCACAACGAACCAAAAAAGCACAACGAACCCAAGGTACACAGAACTGCGCAGTGAAAGCACGTTATAAAAATAAGACTACGGAATAATAATAATAATAATAATAATAATAATAATAATAATAATAATAATAATAATAATAATAATAATAATAATAATAATAATAATAATGATGATGATGATGATGATGATGATGATGATGATGATGAAACTGGAGGAGTAGAATTAAAACTGAGATTGAATCATTGCGAAGGGAGATATCAATATTAACTGAGCTAATCTCTGGAAATGGTGTAAGATCAAGAAAAGGCAGGAAGATTGTGAGAAAATATGGACTCTCAACAAGAGAAGAACAAGAAACACTTAAACAAAAAGTTCAAGCAAAAGCTCAGAGAATACGCAGATTTGAGAAAAGAATCAAATATTACTAGCAAAATAAGATGTTCAAATCCAAAGCCAAATCATTTTACAGGGAAATAGGGAAAGAAAAAATAACCATTGAAAATCCACCCCTAATGGAAGAAGTTGAAAACTTTTGGAAAGGGACCTGGAGTGGTGAGAAACCATACAATGAAAATGCAGACTGGATCAAACGCACCCAAGATGACTACAAAAATTTACAAGAACAGGTATGAGAAGACATCTCAATTGCCGACCTAAGGAGGGCACGAACGAAGGCTCATAAGTGGAAATCCCCTGGTATTGACAGAGTACCAAATTGCTGGCTCTCATCACTCTTGTCTGCACACAAAATGTTAGTAATACTATTTAATAGTATTATGAAAGACCCGGAAAAAACACCCCATTGGATGGCAAATGGTATTACTTACCTCCTCTCCAAAAATAATGAAACCAAAGACCCAAAAACTACCGACCTATACATGTTTGTCTACTACCTATAAGATTTTGACATCTATTCTAGTGGAGAAAACATATTCGTTTATGGAAGAGAATAACCTCTTTCCCACTGAACAAAAAGGATGCAGACGAGGCTCATACGGATGCAAAGATCAGCTCCCAATTAATCGCATGATCCTTGAGAACTGCCATAACAAGCGCAGAAATCTCAGCTCTTCATGTATTGGTTAAAAAAGCCTTTGACAGCATACCACATTCCTGGATTCTTAAATCGCTGGACATTTTCAAAATTTCTCCTGTGATTTCAGATTTTTTAAAGTATAATATGTCACTATGGAACACAAAGCTCCAATTGTATCATTCTAATGGAGTATTGCGCTCAAACAATATTAGCATAAACTATAAACTGTGGCATTTTCCAAGATGACTCACTTTCACTTCTAATTTTCTGCATAGCACTAATACCACTCTCAAATGAACTGAATAGAACAGGATATGGCTACAAAATTGACAACAGGAAAATAAACCATCTATTTTATATGGATGATTTAAAACTATTTGGCAAAGATAATGAAGAGCTTGAACGACTACTACATACTGTCAAAGGATTCAGTGATGATATCGGGATGGAGTTTGACCTTGAAAAGTGTGCCAAAGCCGCTTTTAAGAAAGGGAAATTGGTAAAGTCAAGTTCAATCGAATTAGATGTCGAAATAGTAATAAAGGAACTTGAGCAGGAACAAACCTATAAATACCTAGGAATAAACGAAGGCTCTGGTATCCAGCATGCAAGCATGAAAAAGAAGGTTAGGAAGGAATGTTATAGAAGAGTTCGAGCAGTCCTGAAGTCTGAGCTGAATGCATATAATAAGGTGTTAGCCATAAATTCCTTAGTAGTACCAGTTGTTCTTTATAGCTTCAATGTGCTTAACTGGAATACCTATTTCTTTACTACCCACAAGGGGCTACACACAGAGAGGACAAACAAGGACAGACGACCCCAGTGCGTAACTGGTACTTATTTAATCGACCCCAAAAGGATGAAAGGCAAAGTCGACCTCGGCGGAATTTGAACTCAGAACGTAACGGCAGACGAAATACCACAAAGCATTTCGCCCGGCGTGCTAACGTTTCTGCCAGCTCACCGCCTTAACTGGAATACCAGTGAAATAATGAAAATTGATAGAAAAATCTGCAAGCTACTGACTTGTAATAGGATGCGCCATCCAAAAGCAGACGTGGACCGTCTTTACCTTCCCAGAGCTCAGGAAGGTTGAGGCTTGATCCAGCTTGAGCTTTCGTACAAAACCACCACAAATGGATTGGCCAAATACCTTGAAACAACCAACGATTGGATGCTAAAACTTGTTGAAAACATGAAAAACCGAAAAAACTTCACCTTATTCTGAAAAAGAGCAAAAAATTCGTAACTGGTCACTTAGATACCTACTAGATTGATCAGGTTGTAGGAAATGCGCCAACTGCTGCTGCAAAGAAAATAAAATTAATTGCAAAGACAAAAGCACATGAAAAATTAGCTACCAGGTGGGAACAGAAACCTCTGCATGGCAAGTATGTGGCTCGTAGCAAACAAGCTGATGTCGACCAGAAACACACTCATCAATGGTTGCGAAGCTCAGGGCTAAAAGCAGAGAGTGAAGGTTTCATATTAGCTGCTCAAGACCAAAGCTTATTAATTCGGAACTACCAAGCCAATGTGATAAAAAATGGAGCTGATCCAAAATGCCGATTCTGTAACGATGAGATTGAAACTATAGATCACCTAATCTCAGGGTGTAGAGTTTTAGCACCTGTAGAATATAAAGTAAGACATGACAGAGTCGGCCAGTATTTACACTGGACAATATGTCGGTATTATAAAATCAAAACCGCTGACAAATGGTATAAACACCATCCTGAAGCTGTGACTGAGGGAGAAAATGTATCGATTCTATGGGACTTTCCTGTACATACGGACAAAACTATAAAAGCTAATAAACCGGATATTATTATAAAAAATCGGACAAAAAAGGTGTGTTTATTAATTGACATGAACATTCCTTGCGATCACAATATAGCGGCGAAAGAATTTGACAAGATCAGTAAATATAAAGACTTGCTAATAGAAATTGAAAAAATGTGGCATCTCAAGGCGACTACAGTACCAGTGATTGTAGGATCTCTAGGAATGTTAAAAGAGGTACTGATACCTATTTGAAAATGATACCAGGCTTACCATCCCTACAGGAAGTGCAAAAAATTGTGTTAACTGGAACGACTCATGTACTGAGAAGGGTATTATCGCTGTAAAAACAACATCCATTCATGAATTTATTTATTTATTGATTTTTAAAATACATATTCAACCTGTGAATCTGCGTGTGCAATCTGGGAACGCCACGGAAAACGGGACTGTGAGAATGGCCGCCAATAATTGGTCGACCCTATCGAAGGCTTTAGATTGGTCCAAATTGATCAGGGCCCCATCCATGCCAGCTTCTTTACTCGCCCTGTCTATAATGTATCGCATGAAGTGGAAGCTGTAGTGAATGATTCTGCTTGGAATGGCGCATATTTGAACATCACTAACTTCTTTGCAAACACCTTGACCAAAATTTTAAAGTCTGCGTCCAGCAGCGTTATGGGCCTGACATTTTCTATATGATCCCCTTTGTTTGGGTCCTTTCTCAACAGTTCCACTGCTCCTCGACTCACAGAACTAAGAATTCTTCCGTTCTGCTGCCATTTGCGGTAGATATCTGCTAAAAGCCGCCAAACATGTCTAACATATAAAAAAAGCTCGTAGGACGGACCATTTTGAGGAGGTTTTTGATGTTTTGTGGGAGCAGCCGTTGTTGTTGTTTGGGAAGTTTCTGATGATGTTGCTGTTGTTGTTGTTGGCGGCGGCGGCGGTGGTGGTGGTGGTGGTGACGCTGCAGATACTTCAGTAATTGTTGTTTTCGCAGCGGTTAGTTTCGGTCCTGTTGTTGGTAATGTTGTGGCCACCTCCTTCTGTTGGTGTGTTTCTCTTGTTACTGTTGTTGTTGTGCTGGTGATGATGGTGTCAGCAGGAATGTTGGTTTCCTTTATTGTGAGTAAAAGGGTTTGAAGTGATTTGTGTTCTCGCACACCTTCTGTCCTCAACAGCCACGTGAAGTTTTGTGCTTTCAGGTAGGTAGGGTTATAACACCCGGGATGACCTCGACACTGCTGATCCACCTGTATTAACAGCTGCATAACCTCACTTAACCAGTTCTGCTTCTGTAGTATTTGTATCTACAGAATACTGGTTTTCTCTTTTATGTCGAAGCGAACCGCTTCCACCAACAAGCAGATGTTGATTTCTGGTGATATATTTATCATCATTATTTTAAATACCCTTCGGTCAACGTAAATGGGGATGAGGATGAGATCGTTACTCGTTCGGGTGGCTGTTGAGTGATTTTTAACCTCTGCCTCTGAAGCGAACCTTACATTGACAGTTCCATACTTTTCCAAAGTGGTCGCAGACATTCTCCTATCTGCCGGTGCGTTTGCCTGCTCTAATCTCCTAATTTTTGTTCCAGTTGTTTTACATAGAACTATCCGGATGTTAGCTTCTTGCCGGACTGATCTAGAGACAGTCAATGACACATTACGCCTACATTTCTCGAACATACATTTTGCACTTTTATATTCATTTTCATTTACAAAAATTTCTATATAGTTATTGACAGCATTGCGTCGGCGAAATCGCTGACAGCAGATTTGCATGGTCCCTTTTCCTTGTTCTTGCTCCTTTTTTCGTAAATGATATTGGCTGTGATGGTGAGTTAGCTATTGCCACCGGTAGTAGTGTACTCGTTAGTATTGTTGATGCTTTTCGTGAGTCATTGACCGCTTTTGTTGTTCCTGTGGTGGTGATGGTAGTACTGAAAGCAAAGGCGGCGAGGTGGCAGAATCGTTAGCACGCCGGGCGAAATGTTTAGCGGTATTTCGTCTGCCGTTACGTTCTGAGTTCAAATTCCGCCGAGGTCGACTTTGCCTTTCACCCTTTCGGGGTCGATAAATTAAGTACCAGTTACGCACTGGAGTCGATGTAATCGACTTAATACCTATGTCTGTCCTTGTTTGTCCCCTCTGTGTTTAGCCCCTTGTGGGTAGTAAAGAAATAGGTATTTCGTCTGCCGTTACGTTCTGAGTTCAAATTCCGCCGAGGTCGACTTTGCCTTTCATCCTTTCGGGGACGATAAATTAAGTACCAGTTACGCACTGGAGTCGATGTAATCGACTTAATACCTATGTCTGTCCTTGTTTGTCCCCTCTATGTTTAGCCCCTGGTGGGTAGTAAAGAAATAGGTAGTACTGAAAGCAACGGTTAGTTACTTTCATACATTTCACGATTTGTATTGTTGTTGTTGTTGTTGTTACTGCTGCTGGTGCTGTCATTGAGTTTTTCAATTTGGCTGTTCTGCTGTGCAAATGACTAGCTGCTCTTTTCAGGGGAGGAACAATCCTCGTCCGCCATCTTTCTTTTTAAAACAAAAATTGAGGGGAGTCTTAGGTTAAACAAACCCCAATTTAGCGCCGAAGAGCTACAAAAGGGGAAAAACTGAGTCTCTAAGGTCCTGATTAATTTACCTATATAACGATAACAAATGTACGATGTATAACTTTGTGTTACAATATAAATAAGAAGCTTACGGGAGAGATGTGCAATACACGCCATTAAGCATTTCACCCGGCGCGCTAACGATTCTGCCAGCTCGCCGCCTTAATAATAATAACAACAATAGCAATAAGAAACAACAACAGTGGAGGCGCAATGGCCCAGTGGTTAGGGCAGCGGACTCGCGGTCGTAAGAACGCGGTTTCGATTCCCAGACCGGGCATTGTGAGTGTTTATTGAGCAAAAACACCTAAGCTCCGCGAAACTCCTGCGGTCGGGGTGTGAACCCCGCTGTACTCTTTCACCACAACTTTCTCTCACTCTTTCTTCCTACTTTTGCCACAAAGCAGAGAAACCATGGTATAACCCACTATGGTGTGGTAAACTTTCAGACTCTAGTCTAGATTGCGAATCCTCTATACCCCAGGATGGTTCAGCTCTTCACCCGTTAAAAGCCACCGTTTACGGAATGAGGATAACAACGTAGCTTTCGCGTCCGTGCAACTGCCAGTCTATCGCGTGTGCTGGGTGGGTCTACAAGTTGCCACACGCATTCTTAGTAGCTTAGAGTAGGCTCGAATTAGAGATTATTCTTTGTGGATAATGGCGTGAGTCCTGATTAGAAGAAGAAGAAGAAGACGACAACAATAATAATTATTGTATGCGAATTAAACTTCACGCTAAACTCCTGATAAATAGCATTATTAAAGCACACAGAAACAGCTCTAACTTATACAGCACCATAAATACCTAGGCTATGGATGTAACTGCCCAACTAAAGATAGAAAGCTGCGTGCACCGCTTCACCGGACACACTTTTTATATTCATGTCAAGAAACAGAAAGTTAATTCCCTCCCCAGTTTTAAATATAGTTTAATCAACCTCTTTTGAGCGAATTGGGTATCGAATTCTTATCGCTACTAACCTCAAAATTAAAAATACTACAAGATTAAAACAATGGGAACTTTAGCACCAGATGGCTTCCTGACATGAAAAACAAATCATTCTGCAGACTTTTCCGATTCAATATTTTAAAAAATCTTTTTACTTGTTTCAGTCATTTGACTGCGGCCACGCTGGGGCATCGCTTTGAAAATGTTTTAGCCGAATGAATCGATCCCAGTACTTTTTAAAGCCTGGTGCTTATTCTATCGGTCTCTTTTGCCGAAGCGCTAGGTTACGGGGACGTAAACACGCTAACACCGTTAGTGGCAGGGGAGACAAACACAGGCACATAGACGCACACACATACATACATGTATGTGTGTGTGTGTGTATAAATTATAATAAGGGTGCTGAATGATTTCAACACCAGTCCAATAGAAATAGACCCCCAGATGGTTCATGGACGGTTCATGGACCATCTGGGGTCTATTTCTAGCAGACAGGTGTTGTAATTATTCAACACCCTTATTATAATTTTAATATAAATTAACCATTATGGTATTTTTAGTATGCTGGCCACTGATAAATCATTAAATAATAATGATTTTATCCTAATTATGCATATATGTATGTACGTAATGTGACCTCGTGTGTACCGTTGGCGATTTTTTTCCTCTGTCTTCCCTTCTCCTATGTTCCCGACGAAGAGCTCCGCTCGAAACGTTAAACCCTCCTTCTTTCCTGAGCGTCCAATAATACTATATTTGTTCCACGTCCTCGCGTTGTTGTGTTTTTTTTTGTGCTTTCTTGTTTGGATTAACTATACATATATATATATATATATATATATATATATATATAAACTACCAAATCTACTGACAAGGCTTTGGTCGGCCCGAAGTTATAATTGAAGATACTTGTTCCATATACCACACTATTCCTCACTGGACAACAGTGTTTGTTAGACAATACTCTACAACCGAAACCTCATGCCTATACAACTTCACTTCAACAGTCAACATGTAATAATCGAAATCCCTGCATGACTTACCAAAAGTAATCATGTCTTCCTAAGACAGTAATATATCAATTAGTTGGCGATATCGAAAGGAATTACGCAAGACTTACTGCGAACACTTTCAAAAGCCATTATCACTTGCATCTATATTAATTTCAATCAAGAAACGGGGAAACATTTCTGTTACAATTCGGCTGAGAATTTTGGGAACAAGAATCTGAATACCTCCAATAATATGGAACAGCGTCGATAAAGCCACTGCGAATTTCATCGGATTGCAAACTGTTTGGTGGTCTAATGAAAAAAAAAAAAAGGAAGTTGTTGCGCATACATACATACTGACACACATCACTATCTTTTTCAAAGATTCGCTTCGTAGGTATATATATGATGTGTGTATGTGTGTGCGCCCACCACCTGTTTTCCCACATTAAATTTTGATATTGACGTAATTGACGCCATTTGAGAGAGTATTTGTAGAAAATTTCATAAAAAAATACCAAATATTCTGAAAATTATGAGGAAACGCAGTCAACTTGGGTGAATTTCCTATAACTCTTCTCCTCACCCTTCAGACAAGTTTTCCACAGCAAATTTCGCTATAATTGGTATCTACACTATCTGAAGCGTATATGTAGAAAATTTCTTTAAAAAAAATATCAATTTTTCTGAAAGTTATGAGGAAACACAATCGGAGGGATACACTTGCGTAGGTGTACCTATATATATATATATATATTATTATTATTATTATTATTATTATTATTATTTGAGGGAATAAAATCCCAACCTACAAGGAAAAACAATTCAATTTAGAAATACTAAATCAAATTTCGCACAATATAATATATATAAAATATTAGAAAAAAACCCACCTTTTATCAATTCAAAATGAATAATTAAATTACACCATCTAGAAAATTACATATAATAGAAAAGTTAAAATTAAAAAGTAAAGATTAAGTAAATTACAAGAATCATGTAATGTATATAATAGGTAGAAAAACCTATTATATACATTACATTATTCTTGTAATTTACTTAATCTTTACTTTTTAATTGTTATTTTAATTTTAAATTTTCTATTATATGTAATTTTCTAGATGGTGTAATTTAATTATTCATTTTGAATTGATAAAAGGTGTTTTTTTTCTAATATTATATATATATATATATATATATATATATATATATATATATATACATACCATGGATGTAGAGTCTCATTTATTCTATGGACGGTTCTCAATTGGGTTGCATATGATGAATGTAGCTCCAGTTTAATCTAGCGCTGTACGACACAAATATATTGTGAATGCATGTCTTTTTTTTAGAGAATCTAACATGTGTTACTTCAATTACGATCCAGTAAGAGTTAGCACGGCGCAAGGGAGATCCAACGTGTGTGGTTCCTTTAATGACTATCCAACCTACGACATGTCTGCTTCAAAATTTATTGCTACCTGTTTATTTTTTTGTTTACTTTTCACGTATATTGCATTACTTTTGAGTTAAAAACAACAGAAAAACTAAAAACGAACTCGAGAGACCTCAGAATAGACATAGAGGAAAGAATGAAAAAGAAGAAAAAGGAAAATATAGAAATACACACACATTCATACATTATTTATAAGGAAAAATAAAGACAGCAGCGAAAGCAAAAGGTAAATTCTGATTAGCTAGAATATGTGGATTCCTTATTAAAGCAGTTATATGTGTCACCAAGAGATATTTTCAGTGAATCTCTAAGAGAATGGTAAAGAAAAGAACAAAAAAATACTTTGGAAACAAAACTTGGAATGGTTTTGCTGATTAATTAACGTCTGGGGGATTGTCTTGGTTTTTTTCTGCTTCGCTGTGTTGACGAAGATTACGCTGACTAAAAGGTAAGTGACAATTATAACTTATATAAGAAGGTTGATAGAGTGCAGACGAAGCTGGATACGACATACAAACCGCAGTGACGTTGGAGCTGGTTTGCAGCTTCGTAATTAGATGTACGACTAACTGGCTTCATAGATTCATTGCACGAACGCGTTCACGTGCAACCCCCTCTCTCTCTCTTTCTGTCTGTCTGTCACACACACACACACACACACACACACACACAACCACATACACACATTTACACTCCCGCTCATCTACGTACAAACACGTATGCCTATAAACAGACATGCATGTCTACACAGACACACACACACACCAATTTTTTTTCCTTCGGTCTACGCACATATACACGCTCAAATCATCCATCTACACACAAACACGTATATCTCTAAACATGCACATCTACATAAAAGCACACACACACAGTCATTTACTTCAATCTGCCCATACACACAGAAAAGCACACATCTCATTTCTCTCTCAACGCACACACACACAAGCATGCACATATAATCCTTCATTTCCCTCAACACACACACACATCGTTTTTCAATTCAACAACACGAAAAACATTGATAACGCTGAGTAATTCTTCACAGTTAAGTTCCCTCTCCAAGAATTTCCAGTTACTTCTCCCAAGACAATTAGATTTCACACGTCCTTCCAAGGTGTTACCAATCAACAACAACAACAACAACAACAACAACAAAACATGAAGGGCCACACAACTGCCTTTGACTAAATATTTTTTCAATAAAATATACTCTTTTCAACAAATATGAGATCGGTTTTCCACGAAACACCAATATACACGGTGTCTATAAATTCCCTTTACAATTTGAAAAATAAAATGCAGAAAAAATGAAAATAAGGGTAATTCAGCAGAGTTTATTGGAAAACCGTGTGGTAAGAAGCTTGCTTCCCAACTACATGGTTCTGGGTTCAGTCCCACTGCATGCCACCTTGGGTGTCTTTTACTATATAGCCTTAGGTTTACCAAAACCTTGCAAGTGGATTTGGTAGACAAACACTGAAAGAAGACCATCATGAACGAGGGACGTTCAATAAGTAATGCCCCTGACCTACTTGCAGTTGTTTTATCTAGCTGAAATTTTGCATGTGCAATTATCTATATCTCTATAGATTAAGTGGCAAATTACAGCTCTGAACTAATTGTGGTTTCTGGTTTACAGGTGTTTGAACTGAGACAAGTGTGAAATGGAGCCCGTTGAGTGTCGAGCAGTGATCCGGTTTTTGTATTTGAAAGGATGCACACCACGGGAGACTTTTGATGAAATGAAAGTAACTTATGGTGATGATGCTCCATCATATGACCTTGTAAAACGCTGGCATCGTGAATTCAAACATGGTCGGAACTCTGTGGAAACAGCTCCCAGATCTGGTCGCCCCTTCTGCCATTGATGAAGCATCTGTCCGTCAAGTTGAGGCTGCCATTTTGGAAGATCGACGCATAACTATTCGCCAAATAGCCCATGAGGTCAAGATTAGTACCGGGTCTGTGGAAACTATCATTCATGACCATTTGCATATGCAAAAGGTGTCTGCCAGAGGGATTCCCAGGTTGCTCACACCTTTCCAGAAGCAAGAACACGTTGAGTGCTCGAGGATGAATTTGGAGATGTGCCAAGAAGATGAGTCAAAAATTTTCAAAAGACTGATCACACAGGATGAAACCTGGGTCCACCACGATGATCCAGAGACCAAAGCCCAGTCAATGCAGTAGAAGCACCGTGACTCACCTCCTCCAAAGAAGGCAAGGGTGCAGCCCTCCGCTGACAAGGTTATGCTCACAGTCTTCTGGGACCAGGACGGAGTAGTGATGACAGATTTCCTGGCAAAGGGTACCACAATTGCAGGAGCCTATTATGCTTCACTTTTGAGGAAATTAAGAGAAGTTATCAAAATCAAGAGGCGGGGCAAGATCAGCAAAGGCATCCTCCTCCTGCAGGACAACGCTACGGTCCACAACTCGCGTGTCGCCAGATCAGAAGCACAGGCGTATGGCTATGAACTCCTCCCCCATACCCCCTACTCTCCTGACCTTGCACCCTCTGATTTTCACCTCTTCCCAGCCATGATGTTGTTTTTGAAAGGAAAGCGTTTCCCAGATGATGCAGCCTTGATTTCTGAAGTCACGTCGTGGTTGGAGGACCAAGCTGGGGTCTTCTACAAAAACGGTCTCCAGAGCTGCATCAAACGATGGGAGAAATGCGTAACTCTGGGTGGTTCCTGTGTAGAAAAAGACTAATAACTGTGCCAAGTTTCGTTGCTCTACTGCTATGGGAAGTGGGTCAGGGGCATTACTTATTGAACGTCCCTCGTATATCATCATCATCATTCGCCGTCTGCTTTTAAAGCTGCCATGGTTAGACTGCTTGACAAGAGCTGGTAAGGCCAAGGGGCCGCACCAGGTTTCACAGTCTTGTTTTGGTTTGGTTTCGACAGCTGGGTGCTCTTCCTAATGCCAACCACTTTACAGAGTGTATTGGGTGCTTTTTACATGGCACCAGCACCAGTATTTTTTATGTGGCTCCTGGGTTTTAGGATATCAATTTTGTTGTGATGAGTGTGTGTGTGTGTGTGTGTGTGTGTGTGTGTGTGCGTGTGTGTGTGTGTGTATCTTTGTTCCCCACCACTGCTAGACAACCGATGCTGATGTGTTTATGTCCCCGTAACTTAGCAGTTCAGCAAAAGAGCCCGATAAAATAAGTACTAGGATTAAAAGACAAAGCCCTGTAGTTGATTTGTTCAACTAAAATTCTTCAAGGTGTTGCCCCAGCATGGCCGCAGTCTAATTACTGAAGCAAATGAAAATAGTTTTAATTAGAAACATCAGAACACTTCCACATGGGCCCCATCGGTTGCAAGCAATTGGTGAGTTACCCCCTTTTTTGATTCTCTTTCCGAGTGTTTGAAATTGTAAAGGTAATTTATGGCCAGCCTGTTCCTTGGCTGTGTATTTAAAAACCTCACTTTGCAAACACATGACTTTGGGTTCACTCCCACAGTATGGCATCTCAGGCAAGAGTCTTCTGTTATGGTCCAGGGTCAACCAATGCCTTGAGTGGATTTTATGGATGATGGAAACTGAAAGAAGCCTGTTGGATTTGTTTGTGTGTGTATACATATATACATACATACATATATATATATATATTACTCAAAGAAATTCCTACTTTGATTTTCACGTCTTATTTACAATCTTATAATAATACTAGCATTAAAGACCCGTCGTTGCCGGGTCATAGTGCTAGTGCATGTATATATGTGTATATATATGTGTACATATTACATGTACATTTATATATATACATCTACACATAAAATACAAAATATATAACAGACTGGAATTGTTAGCCCGTCTCTTGTAATTTCGATCAATTGTATCTCGTCCCCCCTCTTGTATAGAAGTGTAGCTACAATCCAGCCTACCTCTACTTCGAGGGCATTTAAAATTTTTTTCCGGGACGTCCTACGTCCCAGATATAAAAGTGAAAATAAAATATTTCCACTTTGCAAGTTCGAGTCGAGTACTCCCTTGCACGCTCCGTTGACTCGAACCTTCCTTCTATTGTGGCGAATTTACCGCCTCTGATTAGATACCTTTCATAGTCGCACCATACACTTTTCGAAGGTGCTTTCCTCCATGTGTTCAAATCTTTTTACTCTACATTGTATACTTTATAGACAATAGTCTTTCTTTAATTTAATTTTTTATTATCCATCTGGACTATTCCATTTCTGCACGCTAATTTTGTTTTTAATTTATTTCCATTCATGTGAAACCACTTATTCAAGTTCAAATAATTGATGCAATTTTATACTAATTGCTATTTTTACTTTTGTTATGTTACTATTGTATTATACTTTAGTTTGATTTTAATTATTACTTACTGCATATAATTCAATTGTTATTATTATTTTTATTGTTAAAGTGAAAGCATCTGACATAAAATAGAGAAATATTTTTGTTTCACTTTTAACACGTAATACTGAAATAGTAGAGAAGATATATTGCTATGGGATCGCTCTAGGCAAGAATTTGAACATTTTTTTGCCCATGAAACTACATGGACCCTAAGCAAGGGATGTGTAAAATTTGAATGAAATTGGTTGTGTAGTTCTCAAGTTTTACGGAAACAGACAGACAGACAGACACACATTCTCAGTTTTATATATATAAAGATAGAACATTTATCATCGGTCTTAAATTTATTTTCGCCAGTGTACATAAATATTAGTACATAATACAATATTCCCATAAGCTATTATTTGCATGATAAAGTAAACGTTCTCCAGTCAATCGTTTTAATTCCTCATTACTAAATCATGCGGGAAGTCGAATTGTCAGTATACTTTAAGACAAATATCTGAAATTTTATTTTAATTATTTTTTTTTAGAATTAATTTTTTTTTAATTAATTATTTTTAATTAATTTTTGTTTAATTAATATTTTTTAATTAATTATTTTTTTGATTAATTTTTTAATTAATTTTGTTTTAATAAAATTTTTTTCATTAATTTTTTAATTATTTGTTTTTAAATAATACTTAAAAATTTTTTTTAATTAATTTTTTTTTAATTAATTTTTTAATTATTTATTTTGAATAATTTTTTTTAATTAATTTCTTTTTAATTAATGTTTTTCAAAGTAATTTCTTTTTTAATATTTTTCGGAAAACTTTTTAATTAATTTTTTTTTATTAATTATTTTTAAAAATTATTTATAAAAAAAATTTTTTTATTTAATTTTTTTTTTGTAATTGATTTTTTTAATTAATTTTTTTTAATTATTTATTTTGAATATTTTTTAAAATTCATTTCTTAATTATTATTTTTTTAATTAATTTCTTTTTAATAAATGTTTTTTAAATTAATTTCTTTTAAATAATTTTTTTGAAAATTTTTTAATTAATTTTTTTAATAATATTTTTTAATTATTTTTTTGATAAATAATTTTTTAATTAATAATGTTCTAATAATTTTTTTTTCATTAATTTTCTAATTATTTGTTTTTAAATAATACTTTAAAAAAATTTTTTTTTTAATAATTATTTTTTAATTAATTTTTTTAAATAATTTATTTTGAATATTTTTTTTAATTAATTTCTTTTTGATTAATGTTTTTTAAAGTAATTTTTTTAAATATTTTTTTTGGAAAATATTTTAATTAATTATTTTTTAAATAATTTATTTATTTAATTTTTTTTTGTAATTGATTTTTTTTCAATTAATTTTTAAAAATTATTTATTTTGAATATTTTTTAAAATAATTTTTTTAATTAATTATGTTAATTTCTTTTTAATTAATTTTTTTTAATTAATTTCTTTTAAATAATTTTTTTAATTAATATTTTTTATTAATTTTTTAATTATTTTTAAAAATTATTTTATTTAATTTTTTACTTAATTTTTTAAAATTCTATTTGGTAATTGATTTTTTTAATTAATTTTTTAAAATTTATATTTTTGTTGGTTAATTTTTTTCATTAATTTTTATATTAATTAATATTTTTCTTTTTATTAATTTGTTTTATTTAAATTTTTGTTAATTTTTTTAGATAATTTTTTAAATTTGTTTCTTTGTAATATTTTCAAATAATTTTCTTTTCATTAATCTTTTTAGAATTAATTTTTAAAAATTATTTAAAAAAAAATTTTTTTAATAATTTTTTTGAAATAGTTTTTTTTTCAATTAATTTTCCTTTTACTTGATTTTTTTTCATTATTTTTATAATTAATGTTTTTTAATAATTTGTTTTAAAATAATTTTTTTAATTAGTTTTTTTTAATTAATTTTTTTTAGAATTAAATTTTCTTTATTTTTTTATTCATTTTTTTAACTAATTTTTTTTTAATTATTTAATATCTTTTTTCAATTGATTTTTTATTAAATTTTTTTAAAATAATTTCTTTAATAATTTTTTTTAATTAATCAAAATTTTTTTTTAATTTTCATTTAATTATTTAAAAAAAATTCTTTTGTAATTAATTATTTTTAATTAATTTTGTTTTGCAATTAATTTTTTTTAGAATTAAATTTTTAAAATTAAAAAAATTTTTTCAATTAATTTTTTTAATTAGTTTTTTAAAAATTATTTTTTAATAATTTTTTTCTAATTAATTTTTTTTAATTAATATTTATGTAATTATTTTTTTAATGAAATTTTTTGTAATGAATTTTTTTAATTAAGTTTTTTTTAAAATTGTTTTTAAATTAACTTTTTTGGTGATAAAATTTTTTTTAATTAATTATGTTAATTTCTTTTTAATTAATTTTAATTGATGTTTTGATTAATTTTTTGTTCTAATTTTAATTTTTTATTTTTTTAATTAATTTTCTTATTTATATTTCTTAAAATAATTTTTCAAAATTAATTTTTTAAAAGGATTTAAAAATTTTTTTTAGAAATAAATTTTTTTAATTTTTTTCATAAAATAATATTGTAATAAATTTTTTTTGTAATAAATTTTTTTAGAAATAAATTTTTTAAATTTTTTTCATAAAATAATATTGTAATAAATTTTTTTAATTAATTAAAAAAATTTTCTAAAATAAGTTTCTTTTAATTAATTTTTTTAATTAATTTTTTTTGGTAATTTTTAAAAATTAATTTTAATTAATGTTTTGATTAATTTTCTAAAATAATTTTCTTTCAATTATTTTTTTAAAATTCTTTTGTAATTATTTTTTTAATTAATCTTTTTTGGTAATAAATTTTTTTAATTTTTTTCTAATTAATTTTTTTATTATTTCTTTTAATAATTGTTTTTAATTAATTAAAAAAATATTTATTTTTAAATAATTATCTTCTAATTATTTTTTTAAAAATTATTTTGTAATTAATTTTTTTTAATTAATTTTTTTTCAATTATTTTTTTTCAGAATTTTATTTTTATTATTTAAAAAAAATTTTTTTCAATTAAAGTTTTAATTAATTTTTAAAAATTATTTTAAAATTTTGTTTTGTAATTAATTTTTTAAAATTAATTCTTTTGTAATTAATTTTTTTTAATTGTTTTTAAATTGATTTTATAAAATTAATTTTTAAAAATTATTTTTTTCTTTTAATTAATTTTGTTTTAATGAATTTTTTTTTAAATAATATTTTTTAATTAATTTGTTTTGCAATTAATTTTTTTTAGAAATAAATTTTTAAAATTAAAAAAATTTTCTAAAATAATTTTCTTTCAATTATTTTTTTAATTAGTTTTTTAAAAATTATTTTTTAATAATTTTTTTCTAATTAATTTTTTTTAATTAATATTTATGTAATTATTTTTTTAATTAATTTTTTTTTAATGAATTTTTTTAATTAAGTTTTTTTTAAAATTGTTTTTAAATTAACTTTTTGGTGATAAAATTTTTTAATTAATTATGTTAATTTCTTTTTAATTAATTTTAATTGATGTTTTGATTAATTTTTTGTTCTAATTTAATTTTTTATTTTTTTAATTAATTTTCTTATTTATATTTCTTAAAATAATTTTTCAAAATTAATTTTTTAAAAGGATTTAAAAATTTTTTTTAGAAATAAATTTTTTTAATTTTTTTCATAAAATAATATTGTAATAAATTTTTTTTGTAATAAATTTTTTTAGAAATAAATTTTTTAAATTTTTTTCATAAAATAATATTGTAATAAATTTTTTTTAATTAATTAAAAAAATTTTCTAAAATAAGTTTCTTTTAATTAATTTTTTTTAATTAATTTTTTTTGGTAATTTTTAAAAAATTAATTTTAATTAATGTTTTGATTAATTTTCTAAAATAATTTTCTTTCAATTATTTTTTTAAAATTCTTTTGTAATTAATTTTTTTTAATTAATCTTTTTTGGTAATAAATTTTTTATTATTTTTTTAATTAATTTTTTTATTATTTCTTTTAATAATTGTTTTTAATTAATTAAAAAAATATTTATTTTTAAATAATTATCTTCTAATTATTTTTTTAAAAATTATTTTGTAATTAATTTTTTTAATTAATTTTTTTTCAATTATTTTTTTTCAGAATTTTATTTTTATTATTTAAAAAAAATTTTTTTCAATTAAAGTTTTAATTAATTTTTAAAAAATTATTTTAAAATTTTGTTTTTGTAATTAATTTTTTAAAATTAATTCTTTTGTAATTAATTTTTTTTAATTGTTTTTAAATTGATTTTATAAAATTAATTTTTAAAAATTATTTTTTTCTTTTAATTAATTTTGTTTTAATGAATTTTTTTTTAAATAATATTTTTTAATTAATTTTTTTGCTATTTAATTATTTAATTTTTTGTTCATAATTTTTTTTAATGAATTTTTTAAATTATTTTTTTTATTTAATATTTTCAAATGAAGCTTTTTGAAATAATTTAATTTAACAAAAAGTATTTTTGTAATAATTTTTTTAATTAATGTTTTTGTGATTCATATTTTTAATTAATTTTTTCTAATTAATTTTTAACAATTGTTTTTTAATTTTTTTGTAATTGATTTTTTTAAAATTAATGTTTTTTAATTATTTTTTTAATTAAATTTTTTTAAATAATTTTTTTGAATTATTTTAAGAAAATTTTTTTTAAATTAATTTTTTGTTGAATTAATTTCTTTTAAAAATAATTTTTTAATTTCTTTTTAATCAAGTTTTTTAATTGATATTTTTAAATTTTTTGTTTTTTTAATTAATTTTTTTCTTAATCAATATTTTTTAATGAATTTTTTTGAAAATTAATTTGTTTTTTATTTTTTTTATTTTATATTTATTTATATTTTTTATTTTTTGTTATTTAAATTTTTTAAAATAATTTTCTTCTTAATTTTTTTCCTAATTATTTTTTATTAAATATTTTTTTAATCAATTTTTTCAAGTAATTTTTTTGTTAATTAATTTTTTTTAATGAATTTTTTAAATTATTTTTTTTATTTAATATTTTCAAATGAAGCTTTTTGAAATAATTTAATTTAACAAAAAGTATTTTTGTAATAATTTTTTTAATTAATGTTTTTGTGATTCATATTTTTAATTAATTTTTTCTAATTAATTTTTAACAATTGTTTTTTAATTTTTTTGTAATTGATTTTTTTAAAAATTAATGTTTTTTAATTATTTTTTTAATTAATTTTTTTAAATAATTTTTTTGAATTATTTTAAGAAAATTTTTTTTTAAATTAATTTTTTGTTGAATTAATTTCTTTAAAAATAATTTTTTTAATTTCTTTTTAATCAAGTTTTTTAATTGATATTTTTAAATTTTTGTTTTTTTAATTAATTTTTTTCTTAATCAATATTTTTTAATGAATTTTTTTGAAAATTAATTTGTTTTTTATTTTTTTTATTTTATATTTATTTATATTTTTTATTTTTTGTTATTTAAATTTTTTAAAAATAATTTTCTTCTTAATTTTTTTCCTAATTATTTTTTATTAAATATTTTTTTAATCAATTTTTTCAAGTAATTTTTTTGTTAATTAATTTTTTTAATGAATTTATTTTTCAATTAATTTTTATTTAATTAATGTTATATGAATTAATTTTTTTCTTAATTAGTATTTTTTAAATTAATTTTTTCAATTTAATTTGTTGATTAACTAAATTTTTTGTTAATTTTTTTTAATTAAGTTTTTTTGGCAATTATATTTTTTAAAATAATTTTTTTAATTAATGTTTTTTTAATTAACTTTATTTCAAATAATTTTTTTAATTAATTTTTTAAAAATTAATTTGTTTTTCAGTTAATTTTTTTAAAATTATCTTTTTTAAAGAATTTTTTTAATTAATTCTTTTTTTTAAAGAATTTTTTTTAAAGAATTTTGTTTTCAATTAATTGAAAAAAAATTTTTTTTTAATATTTAAAAAATTTTTTTTTTAAATTATTTTTTTAATAAATTTTTTTTTAATGAATTAGTTTTGAATGAATTTTTTTTAATTAATTAAAAAAAAAATTTTTAATAATTTTTTAAAATAATTTCTTTTGTAATTAATTTTTTTTAATTAATTAAAAAAAAAATGTTTAATAATTTTTTAAAATAATTTCTTTTGTAATTAATTTTTTTTAAATTAATTTTTTTTTACCCACATATATAAAAAAAGTTCATCTTTGTGATTTCGAAGTTTCACCAGTGATTCTTGTGAAAGATTTTCAAATAACGTTAACCTTCAAATATAACTCAGTGCTCTATATCTTTCCAGTATGATTTTATATGATGACACATTCACTCACACATGCATATACACGTACACACACTGATAATAGATATTTAACACAGAGCTCCATTTGGAGATCTGCTAAAAACAGTCTCACTGCCGGTTGTTCGTTGTGTTTAAAGTGAATTGCTTATGTATATTGCATTTGCAGAGGTGTGTTAATAGTTAATAGTTAAAGTTTGTCATTTTTAGCTGTGGCTAATTGTAGAGGACATTTTATGTCATAAATCGCAATTTTTGAACTACAAAAATATTGACTGTTTTGAAAACGTTTTTTGTTTTTACATTTCCTATCTATATCATTCATTGATATTTCATACACATTTGCATTTGATACTATAGTTTCAAAAAAACTAAAATGTTTATTATTTCAGTTGAATAGAAAAAGATAAATATGCTTTTTTTTCAGCGATCGCTATTTGGGACTTCTTGAAATTATAATTTTCAAAATATTTGCCATGTGAAGAAAATTTAAATATATATATTATTCTAACTCCTAAGACATCTGGCAAAGTAAAAAAATATGAATAAAAGAACTTCGCAGTTAATGGGTTAAACCAGTGCTACTCAAAGTGGTGGTCCACGGACCGGTGCTGGTCCGCGAGCCATCGTGACGAGTTTCCAGAAAAGAAAGTAACTTAACATGATTATAAAATGCTTATGTACTATTGTATTATTTGTTTACAAAATAAAATATAAGATGAAACAAAATTGCTAACTTTAATTACATCCATTATATAATTGTCTCCGGTATAAATTAATATTACTAAGAAATATTATTGGTCCCAAGCACATTGGGAAAAAAAACTGCCGCTATGCCACATCAGATAGTTTGAGAGGCAGTGGGTTAAACTACGATTCAGCTGACACTATTTCTCTCTCTATTTGAATCTTCCTAACCAGTGTGGGGCCTATCATCTTTTATCTCTTACATCCCCTCTCTCACAGAGCTTACTCTTCCGCAGTTCTCTTTCACTCTCACACATCCTTCTTTCATATCTAGCTTTTTTTCCCGTCTCTCTCTCTCTCCTTCGTATTCTTTCTTTCACTTTCCTACTTTCAGTCACACTTTTCTATCGCTCTTGTGACACAGCGATTTTCCCTTCGTTTTTATCAATCTGTCTGTCTGTCTGTTTCTGTCTCCCTCTCTGTGTCTCCTTCTCTCGCTCTCTCTGTCTGTTTCTATCTCCGGAAATATACTTAGAAAATCCCTGGTATGGAATACATTCATAAACACCAGCTCAAGGAATACTGGAGGAATATTCTCATCAAAGCTTCTGTCAAATGTAAACATAACACCCCGGATATTGTTGTTTGGGACAGTGGGGCAAAGGTATGTACCATCATAGAGGTCATCTACTCTGCAGATATAAATCAAAGAAAAAGAGGTTATCTATGAATAACTGCTCCAAAACCTTCAGCTTCTGTATCCAGACTGTGAATTCATATTCATACCAATAATATTTAGAGAACTAGATTTTGTTAGTAAATGCTTAAAGGAGAATCTGGATAAACTGGGATTTTCAGAAGAGAAATAGACCGGCTAATTCGTACATTACAAGAGCAATCTGTGAGTGGAGCAGTAAAAATATGCAAGATTTTTCTCAAGTTCCAAATGTGAATTTGTTTGTGTTAAGTACATCCCAAAGATGGAACCTTGTATCTTGGTTGGAAACCGACTTCCTTCTCAGTGGATGATTTATAAGTAAAAAGTAGAAGAGACATACAAATACCGAGAAGAAATCTTGCGGGACGTTATTCTAACAGGATACATCTTGTAATCACCTGAGGAAACACACCTACACCGACGGACAGACCTATTCCCATCCGTGGGGGCTCGATGCTAGATTGGTCGAAACAATTGTTGTGATCAATAAATTTTCTTGTATCTTCAAATATATATATATACTCACATATATATATATGTTTAAATATATGTATATATGTATATATATATATATATGTATATACGTATATATATATATATATATATATATATATATATATGTATATACGTATATATATATATATATATATATATATATATGTATATGTGCATATTGATAGATGTATGCATATGTATATATCATCATCGTTTAACGTCCGTTTTCCGCGCTAGCACGGGAATGTGCATATATATATATATTATATATATATATATATATACAAACTAGCATTAAAGACCCGTCGTTGCCGGGTCATAGTGCTAGTGCATGTATATATGTGTATATATATGTGTACATATCACATGTACATCTATATATACACATCTACACATAAAATGCAAAATACAAAATTATATCTTGATATTGCTAGTGATAACAATACTCAAAATATATAACAGACTGGAATTGTTAGCTCCTCTTTTTTCTCTACATTGTATACTTTATAGACAATAGACTTTTCTTTAATTTAATTTTTTATCATCCATCTGGACTATTTCATTTCTGCACGCTAATTTTATTTTCAATTTATTCCCATTCATGTGAAACCACTTATTCAAGTTCAAATCATTGATGCAATTTTATACCAATTGCTATTTTTACTTATATTATACTTTAGTTTGATTTTAATTATTACTTACTACATATAATTCAATTGTTATTATTATTTTTATTGTTAAAGTGAAAGCATCTGACATAAAATAGAGAAATATTTGTTTCACTTTTAATAGGTAATACTGAAATAGTGGAGAAGATATGATATTGCTATGGGCTCGCTCTAGGCAATAAGTCGAACATTTTTGCCGATGACACTCCCCGGACCCTAAGTAAGGCATATGTAAAATTTGAATGAAATTGGTTGTGTAGTTCTCAAGTTTTAGGGAAACAGACAGACAGACAGACACACATTCTCAGTTTTATATATGTAAAGATAATATAATGAAATGATAGAATATTAAACGTGCATTCTGATTGAACTTGTACTTTTATGCATTAAAATATGCAGTCTTCAGGTTCATGTATTATGTTTTACAATTTACATATATAAAAAGCACTCCCTACATTTTCAGAGTAGTTGGTGCTACGAAGGGCATCAAGCTGTAGAAACCTTGCTAGATTAGATTGGAGTCTGGTACAGCCTCCTGGCTTGTCAGTCCCCAGTCAAACCGTCCAACCCATGCCAGCATGGAAAGCAAATGTTAAACGATGACATATACAATTGTACTACAGACCTCCCTTTAATGGACTTAGGAAGTAACGGACAAAATCCCGGTATATCAACAACATCCCCTCCACCATCTATGGTAAGTTTGATTTTAAATTTAAAATGTTGAATTTACTGCATTATAGTGTATATTTACAATGTACAAGTATTTTACACTGTGGAGGCGCAATGGCCCAGTGGTTAGGGCAACAGACTCGCGGTCGTAGGATCATGGTTTCAATTCCCAGACCGGGTGTTGTGAGTGTTTATCAAGGAAAAACACCTAAAAGCTCCACAAGACTCCAGCAGGAGGTGCTGGCGAACACTGTCTCTCCTGCATTAGGAATGGTTATGTTTTGTTAAAACCCTCTTGACTAATCTTCCATTTAGAGCACAGCTTAAGCTATCTTTTCGTGGAAGAAGGTTTATGTTCCTATAACCTGTGTTAATTCTGTAACCCTTTAAAATGGAAGATAAGAAAGTTCATTTTCGGCACTTGATGCTTTGAGAACCAGACAAAAATTGCTGCAGCTTGGCTGGGATGTGTTGCCCCACCCTCCATATTCACCAGATATTGCTCCTTTGGATTTCCACTTATTCAAATCTCTGCAGAATAGTTTTAATGGTAAACATTTCAATTCCTTGGATGGCGTAAAAAGATACCTTGATGAATTCTTTGCTATGAAACCACCTCAAATCTAGGAAGAGGGTATTTTCAAGTTAAAGGAAAGATGGAGACGCATTGTGCAACAAAATGGTTCATATTTGGCTGATTAAAAATGTAATGGCAAGTATTTATTGACTTTTTTCTTTACTTTAAAAATCGGCACGAACTTTCTGGACAACCCAATAAAAGGCAGTGTTTCAACAGAAATAAAATATCAAAATGGTTAAGATTAACAACAACAAAACTATTTTACTAAATTCTTCAATTTTTTTCAAAATTAATTGAGACATAGTGTATTTCAACAGAAAAACAGCAGTTTATTTCTTCTTCCCAAATATATTTCTATTCCAGACAAAGCCTTAATATTCCTTATATTTTTCACTTTCCTTTGTAGAATCTCTACCTATTTTATTTTTCCTACCTCTCAGACTCAGCACAAATATTTTCCTTCATTCCAACACAGACCCTAAGCTAATCCACCTTAATCCCCCATTTCATGCATTGGGACTTCAGAATGTGCATGCTATCAAAGCAACATCATGCAAGTATTTAAACACACACACACATCTATCTTAACCATTGCATGTGTGTCCGCCAATGAGAATGGAGCTCTCAGTTTGAGGCATTTCACGCTTCATCATCTTTGTGCTTGCTGCTGCTCCCTTCCTGTAAGACCCCATCAACATACGCTTATGCGCATTGATATCTATGTATTTATGTGTAAGTATATATATTTGCATATGTATGTATGTGTATATATATACATACATATATATATATATATCTGCACACACACACACAGATGGAGACAATATATATATATGTACAAATACATACATATATCCATATATATATATATGTAAATATACACACATCTATCTATCTATCTATCTATCTATCTATACACACACACCCACGTATATAGGTATGACAATGTATATCAGTATCACATATCAAAGATATGCTAGGTGAGCATCATCCACCCACCAAAAAAGTGATAAATTTCCTTTCTGCTAATTCCATTCTTGCATTAAATATCATTATTATAATCTGATCAGAATTTATTTTCAAATCTTATAAAAGACACTTGTAATTGTGTGTGTGTGCATTTGTGTCCCACCACAGCTTGACAAGCAGCATGGGTGTTTTTACATTCCTAAAACTTAGTGGTTCTGCAAAAAGGGTCTAATAGAATAAGTAACAGGCTTTAAAATAATGAATAATAATAAATGCATTTGACAAAAATTTTTCATGGCCGCAGTCTATTAACTGAAACAAGTAAACAATATCGCGTACCTTCCCTTCATTGGACACTGCTTGCGAAGACCTGTTGAGGCAAGTGAAATCGGAATCGAAATCAAATTCGATGACTGGCATCCGTGCTAGTGGAGCACTAAGAGCAGCATCGAAGCCTGATTGTTGCCAGAGCGGCAAACTGGCGTTCGTGCCGGTGGCACATAAAAAGCACTGTTCGAGCATGATTGTTACCAGCGTCGTCTTACTAGCACTTGTGCTGGCATGCAGGTGACATGTGAAAAAAAACATGATTTTTCCGTGACCGTTGCTAGTACCGCCTGACTGGCCCTCATGCCGGTGGCACGTAAAACCACCCACTACACTCTCGGAGTGGTTGGCATTAGGAAGGGCATCCAGCTATAGAAACTCTGCCAAATCAAGATTGGAGCCTGGTGCAGCCATCTGGTTCACCAGTCCTCAGTCAAATCGTCCAACCCATGCCAGCATGGAAAGCAGATGTTAAACGATGATGATGATTATTTATTATATTTAAATTTTTTCTATGTGATTTAATATAGATAATATCTTTAACTATCAATTGAATTACTTAATAGAGGTTATTTCTCTTAATCATATATATATACATATATATACATATATATATATATATATATATATATATATATATATATATATATAATATATATATATATATATACTTTACTTAGATAAATAATATGTATATCATCATCTGTTCATGATGCTGGCATGGGTTGGACGGCTTGACAGGATTTGGCCAGCCGAGAAGCTGTCCAGACTCCAGTTGTCTGTTCTGGCATGATTTCTACAGCTTGATGCCCTTTCTAATACCAGCTGCTTTACAGAGTGCGCTGGGTGCTTCCTACATACCACTGGCATTGGTGCATTTACACAGCAGTGGTATGACTGCATTTATGCAGCACTGTCACCAGTGTTTTTCATGTTGCACCAGGATGAGTGCATTTTATGCAGCACAGGCACAAGTGCATTTTAAATGGCAATCGCACTTGCAAAGGATATGCCTGTATGCATGGATGACTGCGATCTTAATACGCTTGACATATCTTTTCAAGTACAGCAAATTGCCACAACTGCTGGTCACCTTGTCATTTCTGAAGTGAGGCCCTTGTAAACACACATTGGTAACTTCTTTCAATTTCTTTATTGCCCATAAGGGGCTAAACATAGAGGGGACAAACAAGGACAGACAAAAGGATTAAGTCAATTACATCGACCCCTATGTGTAACTGGTACTTAATATATTGACCCCAAAAGGATGAAAGGCAAAGTCGACCTCGGCGGAATTTGAATTCAAAACGTAACGGCAGACGAAATACCGCTAAGCATTTCGCCTGCCGTGCTAACGTTTCTCATTTCTTTATTGTCCACAAGGGACTAAACAGAAGGGACAAACAAGGACAGACAAAAGGATTAAATCGATTACATCGACCCCAGTACACAACTGGTACTTAATTTATCGACCCCGAAATGATGAAAGGCAAAGTTGACCTCGGTGGAATTTGAACTCAAAACGTAATGGCAGACAAAATACCGCTAAGCATTTCGCCTGGTGTGCTAACGTTTCTGCCAGCTCGCCACCTTAACTTGTTTCAGTTTCTGTCTTCCAAATCTATGCACAAGGCTTTGATTGGTTATAGCAGAAGATATCTGTCCAAGGTGCCACAGAGTGGAACTGAAGAGAAAACCAGCATCAACGCCACACCACATCATCGTTATATATCTCTCTCATTATGGCATGAACCTCATCACTGTCCACTCATTTTACTCATCCCACTGCTACTATGATATCCTCTGCTCTTCTAAACTAATTACTAACATACCACATCTTACCTGGCTTACCTGAAACGTCTGGGTTTTGTCACTTGTAAGGTGTTTCCCTAAACCAGACTTAACTACCACCACTACTATCACTACAAGTCCTACTAATACTAATGTCATAGCAATTCCTACTACAACCACAACTACCACCACCTCTATGACATTATTACAAACACCACTAGTTACTACTACTACTACCACCACCACCACCACCACCATTACTACTACTACCATCACCACCATTACTACTACTATTCCTACGACTACTACTAGTAGTACCACCACCACCATTACTACTACTTTCTTCCACTACAACCACCAACATTACTACTACTACTACTACCACCATTACTACTACTATTACAACTACTTCTTCCACTACAATCACCAACATTACTACTACTACTACCACCACCACCACCATTACTACTACTTTCTTTCACTACGACCACCAACATTACTACTACTACAACCATTACAATTACCATCACTACTGCAGTAACTATCACTACGACCACAATTACAACTATCACAACTACTACAACTACCATCACCACCACAATCATTACCACAGCCACTACCATTATTACTACCACTGCCACCATTTACCACTACATTTGCCATCACCACTACCACTACCACCACCACCACCATTGTCATAATCACCATCATCATCATCATCATCATCATCATCATCATCATCATCATCATTCATCATCTGTTTTCCATGCTTGCACGGGTTGGACAGTTTGACAGGACCCCAGTGACCAAACAGGGCTGAACCAGGCTTCCGGAGCTGGACGATGCCCTTCCTAATGCCAACCACTTCACAGTGTGTACTGGGTTGCTGTATGAACATCTGTGTATCCTTGTGTATCTCCCCTACCACCACTGCACAACCAGTGTTGGTTCGTTTACATCCCTATAACTTACCAGTTCGGCAAAAGAGACCAATAGAATAAGTGTCAGGTTTAAAAATAAGAATAAAGGGAGGTGTGTGTGTGTGGTGGGGGAGCTGGGTCAACTTGTTTGACAAAATTCTTCAAGGTGGTGCCTCAGCATGGCCGCAGTCCAATGACTGAAGCAAGTACAAGATAAAAGATGGACTCACGAATGGCCTTGATCTCCGTCGGTTACGATGGTGAGGGTTCCAGTTGATCTGAGCAATGGATCAGCCTGCTCGTGAAATTAACAAGCGAGTGGCTGAGTACTCCACAGATATGTGTACTCTTATCATACTTCTCAAGAGAATTCAGGGTGACGTAGAATGTGACAAGGCTGGCCCCTTGAAATACAGCTGAGTACACTGGCGCAACGCAAGATAAAACGTCTTGCTTAAGGGCACAAGATACCACTGGGAATTGAACTCACGACATTACAATTGTGAGCCAAGCACCCAAGCCACTAAGCCACATGCCTTCTCATACTTGAATAAACAAATAAATAAAAACAAGGCATATATGGTTGTTCCTCGTAGATGTTTTTTTTATATAAATATATAGAGAGCAGCAGCAGCAGCAGCAGTAGCAGCAGTGTGAGGGAGATCACCTGAAAGAGTTGATCAGTCGATCACACCTTCTCAGTTCTTTTCTGTAGAAACCTTTAAGAAATCTTCACTAAAGTCATACCATTCTGATAGTCTTCGTCCTCGTTATCACGACCCGTTAATATTAGCGTCACCAGAGCTTTTGAGAAGATAGTTTTCATCAGTGTACCAACATGGGAATCTAACGTCTGCAGGCATTTCTGGCGAAAGAGAAAAATAAATGAATAAATAAATAAAACGATTTCGGGTTTTAAAGAAAAAAAAAGAAAGAAAAAAAGAGGGTGATTCATTCAAATAAATATTCGAGGTAGTGCTCCGGCATGGCCACAATCTGATGCCTGAAACAACAAAAGATAAAAGATACCTATTTCTTTACTACCCACAAAGGGCTAAACACAGAAGGGACAAACATCATCATCATCATCGTTTAACGTCCGCTTTCCATGCTAGCATGGGTTGGACGGGTCAACCGGGGATCTGGGAAGCCCGAAGGCTGCACCAGGCTCCAGTCTTATCTGGCAATGTTTCTACAGCTGGATGTCCTTCCTAACGCCAACCACTCCGTGAGTGTAGTGGGTGCTTTTTACGTGCCACCTGCACAGGTGCCAGACGAGGCTGGCAACGGCCACGGTCAGATTGGTGTATTTTATGACCGACAAATGGATTAAGTCGATTACATCGACCCCAGTGCGTAACTGGTACTTATTTAATCGACCCTGAAAGGATGAAAGGCAAAGTCGACCTCGGCAGAATTTGAACTCAGAACGTAGCGGCAGACGAAATACCGCTAAGCATTTCGGCCGGCATGCTAACGTTTCTGCCAGTTTGCCGCCTTATGGATAAAAGATACCATCTCACCAATGGCTGAGTGGTTGTTGAGAAGAAAGGGAGTTAACTAGTTTTTGTAGAAACAACATGACATACCATACCATCACACTAATAGTTGGATGGTTAGTGGTAAAAATGGTAATTTACTCCGCAGCAGAAACAAGTGCCACAACAAACAATTGCTATCTCACTACCACGGCACCACCAGTGTACAGCAAAAGTGGAGATTTACTTCTCACAGTGAAAACACCATATCTCACTGTGTTATCTAAGCACAATACAGGAGTACCCAAGCATTGTACTGGTTTGGTATGATACTGGAGTACTCAGGTATTGAACCATTTTGTTATGGTACTGGAGTACTCAGGCATTGAACCATTTTGTTATGGTACAGGAGTACTCAGGCATTGAACCATTTTGTTATGGTACAGGAGTACTCAGATATTGCACCATTTTGATATGATACTGGAGTACTCAGGCATTGTACCATTTTGTTATGGTACAGGAGTACTCAGGCATTGTACCATTTTGTTATGGTACAGGAGTACTCAGGCATTGAACCATTTTGATATGATACTGGAGTACTCAGGCATTGAACCATTTTGATATGATACTGGAGTACTCAGGCATTGAACCATTTTGATATGATACTGGAGTACTCAGGCATTGAACCATTTTGATATGATACTGGAGTACTCAGGCATTGTACCATTTTGGTATGATACTGGAGTACTCAGGTATTGAACCATTTTGTTATGATACTGGAGTACTCAGGTATTGAACCATTTTGTTATGATACTAGAGTACTCAGGCATTGTACCATTTTGGTATGATACTGGAGTACTCAGGTATTGAACCATTTTGTTATGATACTGGAGTACTCAGGCATTGAACCATTTTGATATGATACTGGAGTACTCAGGCATTGAACCATTTTGATATGATACTGGAGTACTCAGGCATTGAACCATTTTGATATGATACTGGAGTACTCAGGCATTGAACCATTTTGATATGATACTGGAGTACTCAGGCATTGTACCATTTTGTTATGGTACAGGAGTACTCAGGCATTGTACCATTTTGTTATGGTACAGGAGTACTCAGGCATTGAACCATTTTGATATGATACTGGAGTACTCAGGCATTGAACCATTTTGTTATGATACTGGAGTACTCAGGCATTGCACAAATGGAGTAACATGCTGATCTATTCATCACAGTGACACACAATAACACCCCCGTATTATTGAAGTCAACTTTAAGTATGACATAGGAGTACTCAAACATTGTACCAGAGTACAGCAACAGAGAAGTAGCACACGGGTTTACACCATCACATTAAGACACAATTAGCCCAAGTACCAATCAGACCATGACACTTTGTCCCAGATCGTTTGAACATAGGCTAAATCAGTGTTCGACTACATACACGAGATCATTACAATTCCTCAATGATGCATTGAAGTTGTCTCCCTTACATGTGGCTCCCCCCCCCCCAAGAAGACAGCAGATGATCTGTGAACCTGCAATAAACCAAGGACTAACATCTTCTCAATACCAACACCTACCCACATGTTTCCCCAATACCATCCATGTTTACAGCATTTTTCTTTTTTCCTTCATGGTGCACACAAGTCTTCTCCAAGACAGATCTTGACCAGGTGTAGCATCAGATTCCAGTCAACCCAGATGGCAATCAGAACACCGTTTAGACCCTCTGAGTTCATGTGCATGTCATGTAGCCTCCATAACACTACATAAACATTTCAGAGGGTGACTGATGATGTCATCTAAATGTCCCTCTTTGTTGAAACTATAATCTTTAGACCATGAATGCAGCACCCGATCCACTAAACCATGTGTCTTCTCTGTCTGTCTCTCTCTCTCTCACATACACACACACACTAATTACTAGACCTGGTATTCCAATATTTCGGGGTTGGGACACCTTTTTCAGGAAATTTAGAAAAGGTGTCAATAGGTGATGTCTCTATCAGCTATCAACACCTTTTCTCTGTAAATTTCCCGAAGAAGGAGCCCTAACTCTGAAATACTGAAATGCCAGGAAATAGCACAAACCATCAACCTGCAGTATTAATCATTTATAACTTGCATTGTTTTGACTTTTAAAATACTGATGTTAAGAAGTGCATCCTACTGTAGAAACCATGTCAAATGAGACTGGAGCTTGATGCAGCTCTGTGACTCACCGGTTTCGGTCTAACCACCTAACACATGCCAGCATAGAAAGCAAATGCTAAATGTTGATGATGATGATGATGATAGTGCCACCTGACTGACTCCTGTGCTGGTAACATGTAGAAAGCACCATTCAAGCATGGTCAATGCCAGCACCACCTGACTGGTCCTTGTGCTGGTGGCACGTAAAAAGCACCCACTACATTCTCGGAGTGGTTGGCATTAAGACGGACATGAAGCTGTAGCAATTTTGCCAGATCGGACTGGAGCCTGGTGCAGCCTCCTGGCTTGCCAGCCCTCAGTCAAACCGTCCAACCCATACCAGCATGGAAAGCGAACGTTAAAAGATGATGGCAACAATGATGATGAAGACATTCCATGCTAGGAATAACATCACAAAAGCAAATTTGAAATGAAATAATTTAAGAATGGAGCAGAGTGAATGATGTGATCGTAAAATATCAAAAGCGCAAGTCCCGCTGGGCCAGACATGTCGCATGGCTCACAGACAAGAGGTGGGCCCTTGCAACTGCCAAGTGGTATCCAAGAGATCTGGGAAGGCCCCTTGGAAAGCTTCCACAATGATAGAAAGGCAATCTAGTTAAGCAATTTGGGTCAGGATAGAAAAGAATGGCGCAATCAAGACAGAAATGGAAGAACATTGCGACCAGTCATGCGTAACATCATATGATGGTCAGTCTAAGGGGACAGGAGAAGACAATTGCCCTAAGTGTCATGCAGTGAGACTGAACTCAGAACTTTGTGGTTGCGAAGCAAGCTTCTCACCACACAGTCACACCTGCACCCAGGTATGTCTATTGATTCTGGGCAAATGTTCTGGACATTTTGTTCTCACATCTATTCTCAGCTGTAATTAATTAATTAATCAATTAATAATAATCATCATCATCATCATCGTTTAACATCTGCTTTCCATGCTAGCATGGGTTGGACAGTTCAACTGGGGTCTGGGAAGCCCGAAGGCTGTACCAGACCAGTCAGATCTGGCAGTGTTTCTACAGCTGGATACCCTTCCTAACGCCAACCACTCCGAGAGTGTAGTGGGTGATTTTATGTGCCACCGACACAGGTGCCAGGCGAGGCTGGCGAACGGCCACGCTCGGATGGTGTTTTTTATGTGCCACCGACACAGGTGAATAATAATAACAGAGAGAAAGAGGATGAGGATGAGAGGGAGGAGGATTGCATGGATAAGGAAAGGGAGGAGAAGAAAGAGAGAGACGAGGAGGAGGAGGAGGAGGGATAATGGCAGAGCAGTAGATGTGTTTTGCTTACCTGAATGTCTGCCTCTTTGCTGTCTGTGTTGGTTTGGAGAAGATTGTGGAAGGAATTCAACTGGAGCCACATGAAGTCGTTGTCATAGAGTTTCTTTTGGGCAGTGCTGACAATTTCTTCATCAGAACCATGGCTTATCCTTTGACCAGGTTCTCCTGAATACATGTCAATCACAGATCTCGCATCAATCACCAGAGCTGAAAGAGAGAAACAGATTCAGAATTACAGCAAGGAAGTCGGACATTTTCTTACTTTACTGTGATATGAAAGAAAACAAATAGGTGCAAGAGTGGCTGTGTGGTAAGTAGCTTGCTTGCCAACCATATGGTTCCGAGCATAAAGCAAGCATGTCCAATAGAGGGCATTCTGAGCTGGCTATTTTATTTTAATACTTTTTTGTCTTAGGTGAGAAATCTTTCTTCATAACAAACTGCAGTGAAATTGCTCCCAAGTATATTTGAAATGGTCTTAAGTTAGTATTTATTTAATTATTACATAATATATTACTGAAATTTTGGTTGGATGAGTAGCAGCTAAATTGAGGAAAAAGGGAAAGTTAGTTAGTTAGTTAATTTTTTGGCTCAAAAAGCAAAAAGCAAGGCCATGTAGGGGGATATGGAATTATGTACAGGGTGGTGTTCATGTAAAGAATTCAGGCCACTTGAGGTCAAGGGAGACTTTGAACCGAGCGGTCATCGGCATCTTCACCATCTCGTCTGGCAGCTTATTCCACGGATCCGCAACCCGGACAGAGAAAGCCCCCCTCCTTCGATTGAGATGAAATCGTCGCAGATAGAGCTTTTCGGAATGACCATGCAGCTGACGCTCTGGAGCAGGAGTGAAGAACAGCTCTTTCGAGAGATTACACTTTCCGCTTATGATGTTGTGAGCAAGAATGAGATCTCCACGGCGTCGTTGTTTTTCTAGAGAATAAAGGTCGAGTGTCTTCAGCCTTTCTTCATAAGACAAATTCTTGAGACCAAGAACCATGCGGGCAGCCAGCTTCTGGACTCTTTCAAGATGCTGTATGTCTTTGAGGAGATAAGGAGAAGAGGCTTGAATCCCGTACTCCAATATGGGTCTCACCAGCGTGACATAGAGTGGTAGGAATATGGCTGCTGTGAGCATTCCGAATGACCATCGAATCAAGAACAGAAATCCGCGTGCTTTGTTGGCAGCATGGACACACTGGGCCGAAGGCGAAAAGGAGGAATCCACCAAGATACCCAGGTCCTTTACCTGATCGGTTCTTTCCAGCAGCAGACGACCCGGCTCAAAATCAAGTTGAGATGGGGAGTCTGTTGTTGGTGCTTAAATGAGATACCAACTTGCCTGAGACTGCCTCTGGTTCCTTGATACAAATCTCCTACAGTTCTGTATTTTAGAGATGAGGAATTATGTACATTATTTACATTTGACAGATGTTTGTCCTCTTGTTTGTTGTTAACACGTTTCATCTGATGTATTCTCCAACCTTCATCAGGTGTCCTGGGGAAATTTCGAACCTGAGTTCTCATTCCTAAGGTAATTTTAGATGTCATCGTAGTCGTCGTCGTCGTCGCTGCCACCACCACTGTTACCATCGTCATCATCATTGTTGTTGTTCAGATCCCTGCCTGGAATCAAACTACGAATCTTGGGGTTAGTAGCCCACGCTCTTAACCACTATGCCACTGACCTGAATAACAATAATAATAAGTACTCCACTATCATACCAATACAGCGCAATGCCTGAGTATTCCAGTATCATAACAAAATGGTGCGATGCCTGAGTACTCCAGTATCATAACAAAACGGTGCAATGCCTGAGCACTCCAGTATCATATCAATACAGCGCAATACCTGAGTACTCCAGTATCATACCAAAATGGTACAATGCCTGAGTACTCCAGTATCATACCAATACAGCGCAATGCCTGAGTATTCCAGTATCATAACAAAACGGTGCAATGCCTGAGCACTCCAGTATCATATCAGAATGGTACAATGCCTGAGTACTCCCTAATGCTGGCGGTCCTGCGCCAGCCCCTCTGCATCCTCCAAGATATCAAGCTTCTGGAGATCTTCCTTAATCACCTCCAACCAGCTGATGTATGCATTTTGAACTCATTACTTCTCATCAGCTCCAGATACCAAGGGAAGTCACTCTGAGCTCACCAGTAAGATTTGCTCCCTATGTCATTAATCAGTCGATATTATTGACTGATAGTACACATTGGCTGCCAGGCTGGAACACATTAGTCATAGAAAGAAACACAAACTTAAGACCAATTCAAATATGTTTGAGAGGTATTTGAACCTGTAAAGGCTTTTATCTTAAGTGTCCGTTGCCAGCCTTGCCTGGCCCCCGTGCCGGTAGCACGTAAAGGCACCATCCGTTCGCGTCCGTTGCCAGCCTCGCCTGGCCCCCGTGCCGGTAGCACGTAAAAGCACCATCCGTTCGTGTCCGTTGCCAGCCTCACCTGGCCCCCGTGCCGGTGGCACGTAAAAACACCATCCGTTCATGGCCGTTTGCCAGCTCTGTCTGGCACCTGTGCAGGTGGCACGTAAAAAGCACCCACTACACTCACGGAGTGGTTGGCATTAGGAAGGGCATCCAGCCGTAGAAACACTGCCAAATCTGACTGGGCCTGATGAAGCCTTCCGGCTTCACAGACCCCAGTTAAACCGTCCAACCCATGCTAGCATGGAAAACGGACGCTAAATGATGATGATGATGATGAGGGTTTTTTCTCCCTGACAAACTGAGGAGCTTTTACTTACATTTCTTCTGATGTTCATTGAGTAGATCAAAGAAACTGCGATGTGTCGCTGAGTCACTCATGTTAACAAAGAATTTCCGATTGTCATCAACGGCCACACCTTCCTCGTTTGTTTGTTTCGTGTTTGGACTGGAAGATTCTTTGTAAACTGGAGTGGAGTTATTACATGCTTCTGTTTTGTGTATTGTCAAATTTGTGTCAAGAATCACATCACCAAACTCAATACCTGGAAAATGAAGCAAGGTAAGAGATAAGACAATCCTGGAGACACTTGTTGGGAAACAGATGTACAGCCATACAGGTAAATAGGTATTCAACTAACTGGACATACAGACATGCAGTCATACAGGTAAACAGACATACATGTAGACAGTTACACAGGTAAACAGACATAATAGTAAAATAGATACACAAGAAAAAGACATACAGGTAAATAGATATAGGTAAACAGATAAACAAGTAATCAGATATACAAGTAATTAGATATACAGGTAAACAGACATACAGGTAAGTGGATAAACAGGTAAGGAAGCAGACATACAGGTAAGTGGATAAACAGGTAAGGAAGCAGACATTCTTGCATGCAGTTGTAGTTCATTGTTCAGGAGAACAAATTCTGGGGTCATCAACAATACTGAAGGGACTTACTGTTTTTCAGTTTTAACTGCACCAATTGCAGGCTGGCAGCTGCATCTTCCACTGAATTGTGGCCACTGTCTCCAGTCTGAATCTGTTTACTAAGGAATAAAGAAAGAAATAAACAAACAAAGAACTCTATGAAAGATTTTGACTAATCCCTCTTAACATCACTCACTCGTTAAAAAAAAAAAAAAATTCCAACACACAGATTCATGTAAATGAGTCCTGTTTGTAGTAGTAGTAGCAGGAGGAGGAGGAGGGGGAGGAGGAGGGGGAGGAGGAGGAAGAAGAAGAAGAAGGAGGAGGAGAAGAAGAAGAAGGAGGAGGAGAAGAAGAAGAAGAAGCCACCATCATCATCGTCATGGTTTTAATGTTCACTTTCCCATGATTGCATGGGTCAGACTGAGTTTTAATTGAGACAGGTTTTCTATGACTGGATGCCCTTCCTGTTGCCAACACATACCTGGTTTCAGGCAAGGTAACATCTCCCAATGACCAGACATGCTTGCAAAACTCATTTACAACTATCATACTATACCAAGACAAAACACACACATATATACATGGTGTGACAGTGCACCCATCCCAAACAATAAGGCAACTTGTTGAGGAACTGTTGCCATTGTAGAGTTTGGGGAAATGTTGCACATTTGAGATTCTTTCATTGCAAGGTTTAGAAGGAGCTTCAACATGGAATGAGCAGAGGGTAGTTGCAGAGAAACTAACTTTTGTATGTGAAAGGTGCACAGGCATAATAAATTCTGAACATGTGCAGAAAATAGACTCCATCAACTGGCAGAGGGGCAAGCTAGAGGTAGAAGATAGCTTCTAGTATCTAGGTGACCAAGTTAGTAGGTGGTTGTTCCGAGAGAATAGCTGTGAGAATAAGATTAGGCTGGGCAAAGTTCAGAGAGCTCCTACCTCTGTTGGTAACAAAGGGCCCCTCTCTCAGAGTGAAAAGCAAATTGTTTTATGCCTGAGTACGAACAGCTATGCTGCATGGTAGTGAAACATGGGCTATAACAGCTGAGGACATGTATAGGCTTGAAAGAAATGAAACCAGTCTGATTCACTGGATATGTGATGTCAGTGTGCATGTGTGATAGAGTGTAAACATCTTGAGAGAAAAGTTAAGAAGAATCAGATGTGTGCAAGAGAGACGACTGCGCTGGTATGGTCATGTGATGTGTATGGACGAGTACAGTTGTGTAAAGAAGTGCTGATCTCTAACTGTGGATGGAACCTGTGGAAGAGGTGCACCCAGGAAGACATGGAACATGGTGGTGAAGCATAACCGTTAAACTTTGAACCTCACAGAGGCAATGATTAGTGACCGAAACCTTTGGTGATGTGCTCTACTTAAGAGGACTCATCAAGCCAAGTGCACCCATGCTTGTGACATGTTAAAAAAAAAAAAATCAACCTTTCAACTTTGTGCCTGATGGAGGCAAAGTGACTGAGTTCCTTTCAAGCAGGCCTCACAGAGGCAAGGTGGCTGAGTTCCTTTTGAGTATTGGGCCTTATGGAGGCAAAGTGGCCAAGCTCTTTTCAAGTGTTGGGCCTCACAGAGGCAATGACCAAGACCTTTGGCATTATGTCATGCTTGAGAAGAGGACCCATCAAGCCAAGCAAAATCACAGTCGTAGCAGATACTGGTGTCACACAAATAGCATCCATGCCGGTGGCATGTAAAAACACCCATTACACTCACGGAGTGGTTAATGTTAGGAAGGGCATCCAGCCATAGAAAACCATGCCAAATCAGACTGGAGTCTGGTGCAGCCTTCCAGCATGCCAGCCCAGTCAAACCATCCAACCCATGCCAGCATGGACAACGGACGTTTAATGATGATGATGATGATAATAAATACACTAGTGCATGGAAACACACACACACATATAAACAAATGCACACACACACACACAAGCACAGAAATATGTCATGGCTTTTGTACAGTTTCTGTTTCTCAAACATTACTCATAAGATATCAATCCCTTGCAGCTTTAGTAAAAGACACTTGCCCAAGGGGGCCACACAAAGGATCAAACCCAAAACTTTGTAGTTGTGGAACAAGCTACTTAAGCCACACAGCCATGCCTGTATCAATTATAGTTGATGAAGTGCTTTGCTACGTTGCAATGTGGAACACTGAATATCTGTCCTCTGCTACAAATAGGAATGGACAGCGGTGGGATGGGTGAGAGTTATTACAATGTTTCCAGATACACAAAACATGGAAATGAAAATCTGCAGCGATGTCTCGACAATCCAGTGGGTTGCCAGTGTGGGTCACGTGAAATAGAAACACGACATAGAAGATGGTAATTTATTTAGAATTTATAGCAATACGAGAGAAAGAAAATATGAAGATGATTATGATAGCAATGATGATGATGATGATGATGATAACAACAGTAATGAAATGATGACTCATGTTGTTGCTGTTGATGATGACAGAGAAGATGATAATGATTATTATTATTGTTATTATTAGTATTATTATTATTGAGTGAGAGAGCAGTGCATGCCATCAAAGTGACACTGGGGTAAAATATACGAAGCCCAATATACCCATCATGACTACCTGTCTGATAAGGGTACACCAGGCACATGCATCACAACCATATGTGCACGACAATGATCACATATCAAGATAAACAGTGCATGACCTTGCAGGTGGGGCCCAGTTAGAATTTTCTTCAGGTTGAGGAGCCCATCCCACTCAAAAGGTCCCTGAATAAGGATTGTTTAAGGACGTTGAAAGAACCACCCATGTTTCCAAAGGTTAATTATAAAACCTTCAAGAATTCCTCTCAACACATGGCTATGATGCTCCCCCACTACTTCTGCTCATGATCAGAGATGCACATATCGTCAGCCACTAAGGGACATGCTCAACTGGTTAAGGTCAAACAACTGACAAGCAAATCTGTGGTATTGAGCAGAATATTTGCTGTAGCCCATCTTTTATACCAAGACAAAACAATGTACATGGTAACACTTCCAATCAGTTAAGATCAGAAGCCCTGAGAGCCACTATCTGGTACTGCATCAGGGCATTTATTATTATTATTATTATTATTACTATTATTAGTATTAGTATTATTATTATAATGCCAGTTCTTGAAATGGTGGAGAAGGACTTACCCAAGGAAATATTCGGTCAGCTTCTTCAATTTGCTCTTTTGATATTTGAATCCAGAGAGATTGTAAATTGTGCTGGTGTCAATGACGTAAGGGTGAAACATCTGTGGTTAAAAACAAACAGAAACAGGATTTGAAGATTGGGCTTCACAACCAGTCAAAATGATGTGAGGCAAGGTTTATCAAGCTGTCAATAATATCATCATCATTTAAAGTCTACATTTCCATGCTTGCATGGCTGGGTCAGATAGAATTTACTGGGGCAGATTTTTTACAGTTGGATGTCCTTCCTGTCACCAACCCTCACTTGTTTTCGAGTAAGGTAATATTTCCCCATGGCCAGACAATATTCTCACTGAATACTGGAAATGAATGACACTGCTTGTATAACAGTGAGACTCATTTACAACATGACAAAAACACACATACATTCTTACATACACATATACAATGGCCTTTTTGGGGGGGGGTTCTATCGATCAAATACACATACGACTGCATTAGTCAGTCCAGAGTATTTGCCCAAAGTGCCATACAGTTGGACTGAACCTGAGACCATGTGGTTTTGGAAACAAACTTCCTAACCACCCAGCCACACTATATAGATATATGTATGAGTGTGTGTGTGTGAGATTTTATTTAATTGCTGAATATAGGGGACAGCAGAGGACTGCGTTCACAATAACATGATCTAGGTAACTTCATATGATATTTAAGGGTCAACACAAATATATTCATAATCCTTGACAATTAGAGATTTCTGAGTCAACATGGGTCTGTTCTCTATAACTGGTCCAAGGATTTTGAAAATCAAGAGATACATCCGCTTGACCAAAAATTAAAAATATGCCACTAAATACGGGGCCAAAATTAATATAGTTGGGAGGGATTTGAAGGTCAAAACAAAGACAAGACGGACACAACACATTCTTTTATTGGTTCCAGCCTGTTGGCAGTGGCCATACTGGAGTAAAATTCAACAAAACTGTGTTCATTATAACTGGGTTAAATAACGAGACAGACATATCTTGAAAGAGGGCCAACCAAAAAACACAACGAAAAAAGTGAAACATTATTTACATTTGACAGATATTTGTCCTCATCTTGTTTGTTGTTAACACAACGTTTCAGCTGATATACCCTCCAGCCTTCAACAGGTGTCTTGGGGAAATTTTGAACCTGGATTCTCATTCGTAAGGTATTTTTCGATGTTATTATTATTATTATTATTATTATTATTATTCAGGTCGCTGCCTGGAATCAAACTCGGAATCTTGGGGTTAGTAGCCCGCGCTCTTAACCACTATGCCATATACCTGTGGGTGTAGTGGTTAAGAGCGCAGGCTACTAACTCCAAGATTCCGAGTTCAGTTCCAGGCAGTTACCTAAATAATGATGATGATGATGATGGTGATGACTGATGATGATGATGATGATGCCCTGATGCAGTACCAGGCAGTGGCTCTCATGACTTCTGATCTTAACTGATTGGAAGTGCTATGATGTACATTATTTTGTCTTGGTATAAAAGATGAGCTATAGCAAATATTCTGCTCAATACCACAGATTTACTTGCCAGGTGTTTGACCGTAACCAGTTGACCATGTCCATTAGTGGCTGACAATAAATGTATCTCTGATCACAAGCAGAAGTAGTGGGGGAGCATCATAGCCGTGTGTTGAGAGGGATTCTTAGAGGTTTAGATAATTCACTTTTGGAAACATGGGTGGTTCATTCGACATCCTTAAACAATCCTTATTCAGGGATCTTTTGAGCGGGATGGGCTACTTGACCGGAAGAAAATTCTAACTGGGCTCCACCTGCATGTGCCTGGTGTACCCTTATCAGATGTGTAGTCAAGATGGGTGTACTGGGCTTTGTATATTTTACCCCAGTGTCATTTTGATGGCATGCACTGCTCTCTCACTCAATAATAATAATATAATAATAATAATATAATAATAATAATAATAATAATAATAATAATAACATCGAAAAATACCTTACAAACGAGAACCCAGGTTCAAAATTTCTCCAAGACACTTGACAAAGGCTGGAGGGTATACCAGCCAAAATATTATGTTAACAACAAACATGATGAGGAGAAATATCCGTCGAATGTAAATAGTGTACAAAATTCCTTTTCTCTTAAATATAGAACTGTATCAAAAAAGAGAAAGCCAAAAAATATTAAGAAAGAAGTGTGACCTTTAAGCTGTCCAAGTCGAAGTTAAGAGAGTGACCACACAAGATGGCATCTTTAGGAAGAAGAGTCCGGAACTTGTTCTGAACATCTTTCAATGTAGTACATACCGGTCTCATCATCTCTTCATTGATTCCACTGTATCTATCAAAACACCAATAAAATATATATACATAAATATATACATACATAATCATACACACAAAGAATTTTTTTTCTGTCTTTGGAACAGTGAGATTTGAATAATAATAATGATGATGATGATGATGATGATGATAATAATAGCTTGTGAATACTGAGTTAAAGAATACTTTGGATATAAAAAGCAGAAGGCTGCCCCAAAATAATATATATATATATATATCACACACACATATATATCCATATATATATATATATATATTCTTTTATTCTTCTTTTACTTGTTTCAGTCATCTGACTGGAGCCATGCTGGAGCACAACATACATATATACACATCATATATATGTGTGTGTGAGTATAATTATAATTATTAGGGGTGGGGTGGGGGGGGCTATTCACAATTTACAACCAAAAGGCAACAAGTGTAGTCATCACTAAGGTTCAGAGGGTGCTAGTGAACACTGGCATTGCTAGAAATAAGAGTCAAAACAAAACTTAACCACATGAGAGCACTTTCTTAATGACTGACAAGGAAGACAAGCTCTCTCCCTACGACAAGCAAGATGGAGTCACATCAGTGCTCTCTCTCTCTCTCTCTCTTTATATATATGTGTGTGTGTGTGTGTATAAATACATATATATAAATATGTATACATACATACATACATACATATATATATATATATATATAATATATATATATATAGTTATATATAGATAACTTTCATCATCATCATCATTTAATGTGCATTGTCCATGCTGGCATGGGTTGGACATTAAATGATGATGATGATAGATGTGTGTGTATATATATACTCACACACACAAGTATGTATGTACATTTCATCATCATTTAAATGGATATTAAAAGATAATGGTGCACACACACACACACACACACACATATCATCATCGTTTAACGTCCATTTTCCATGCTAGCATGGGTTGGACGGTTCGACCGGGGTCTGGGAAGCCAGGAGGCTGCACCAGGCCCCAGTCTGATCTCGCAGTGTTTTTACAGCTGGACGCCCTTCCTAACACCAACCACTCTGTGAGTGTAGTGGGTGCTTTTTACGTGCCACTGGCACAGATACCAGGCGAGGCTGGCAACGGCCATGATTGGTTGGTGCTTTTTACATGCCACCAGCACGGAAGCCAGTCAAGGTGGCACTGGCATCGGCTACGTTCGGATGGTGCTTTTTACGTGCCACCAGCACAGGTATCATAACTACAATTTCCATTTGATTTTTTTATGTTGATGAACTTGACTCAATAGGTCTCCTCATACACATATAAGTATAAATATATACATATAGATATATCTCAATAGCTCAAAAGGATCAAGGTTCTCTCTGAGATGTAGACTCATAAGCATGGCTTCTCCGATTCTGTGGTATATATTCCACCCTACCCTACTGTAGTAGGGGACACTGGCCATTGCAAGATTTCTCAATTTTTGCCAGCTAAATGACCGGGAGCAATCTGAAATGAAGCATTGTGTTCAAGAACATAGTGCAGTGGCTGGTCCAAGAATTGAAACCACAATCTTACAATCTTGAGTGCAACACCCTAACCATTAAACCACATCCCCACACACACACATTTACATATACACCTGTATACATATGCATACACACACACACATATATATACATACACATATGTACACACACACATATTCTCACTGAATACTGGAAATAAACGACACTGCTCTTATGACAGTGACACTCATTTACAACTATCATGTGACACAAACACACATACATTCTAACATACATATATATGGTAGGATTTTTTCTTTTTTTTTGGGGGTTTCCATCAACCTAATCAACAAAAATGTGTTCATTACAACTGGGTTAGATAATGAGACAAAGACATCTCTGAGTCAAAGTTAAGAGAGTGACCACACAAGATGGCATTCTTACATTTTTACAAACACATATGGTGGGCTTTATATACATATATATATATATATCATTATCACTTAATGTGTTTTCCATACTAGCATGAGCATGAATTGGGAATATACATATATAACATGCTCTTTTACTTGTTTCAGTCATTTGCCTGCAGCCATGCTGGAGCACCGCCTTTTAGTCGAGCAAATCAACCCCAGGACTTATTCTTTGTAAGCCTAGTACTTATTCTATTGTTCTCTTTTGCCGAACCGCTAAGTTACAGGGACATAAACATTGGTTGTCAAGTGATGTTGGGGGAACAAACACAGACACACATACGCATATATATATATATATATATATATATATATATATATATATAGATAGATAGATAGATATATACATATATACGACGGACTTCTTTCAGTTTCTGTCTACCAAATCCACTCACAAGGCTTTGGTTGGCCCGAGGCTATAGTAGAAGACACTTGCCCAAGGTGCCACGCAGTGGGAATGAAACCGGGACCATGTGGTTGGTAAACAAGCTACTTACCACACACAGCCACTCCTGCACCTATATTCATGCACACATACATACCTTTGATGATATGCCATGCTTGAGAAGACCGGTCAAGTTATGTGAAATAGTAATAATTGGCACATAAAAAGCACCATCCGAGTGCAGGCCTCAAGGAGGCAATGTGGCCAATGCCAGTGTTGTGTAACTAATATTCGAGCTCTGGGCATCATGGAAGCAATGTGGCCAATGCTGGTGTCATGTAACTAGTACCCCTGCAAGTGGCATGTAGAAAGCAACTTTCAAGTGTTGGGCTTTATGGAGGCAATGTCCTGGAGAAGAAGACCCATCAAGCCAAGTGAAATCAGAGGCATGGCAGATATTGGTGTCACTTTAGATATAAAACGTAGAAGGCTGCCCAACAATAATAAATAAATATATATATATATATACATGTGGAGGTGCAATGGCCCAGTGGCTAGGGCAGCGGACTCGCGGTCGTAGGATCGCAGTTTTGATTGTGTGTGTTTATTGAGCGAAAACACCTAAAAAGCTCCACGATGTTCCGGCAGGGGGTGGTGATCCCTGCGGTACTCTTTCACCACTCCTCCTCTCACTCTTTCTTCTGTTGGCCTGCTCGCTTAGCCAGTGGGGTGGCGTCATTCGAAGGCTAAAACAATGCGAACGCATTATGACCAGCGATGTGTAACAACATCTGATGGTCTGGTCGGAAAAAAAAATATATATACATATTCACACACACACACATATATATATACACATACATATATATCCATAAGAGCACCCACTACACTCTCAGGATGGTTGGCGTTAGGAAAGGTATCCAACTGTAGAAAACCATATCAAATCAGACTGGAGTCTGGTGCAGCCCTCAGCTTACCAGCCCTGGTCAAACTGTCCAACCCATGCCAGCATGGACAACGGATGTTAAATGATGATGATGATATACACATACATATATGCACACACATACACACACAAAAAAAAATAAAAAACATGAGAAAAACACAAAGCTGGAAACAACAACCTTCAACAAACTATAAAAATCAAGAAAAACCTTTTTGGCTTCATTTTGTTTGTCTTACCGAAAGAGATAATCAATGATTTTATGTTTTGGTTTTACGAGAGTGTCATAGACAGTTTCTAGTTTCTCATTAACTAAGGAGACACGCGTTAAAGAGTAGACACCATCAGAGGTTTTACACTGAAAATTGAACAAGACATTTAATTATTTACATGTAGATAAATACAAAGTTATATATATATATATATATATATATATATATATACAGGGTGTCCCAAAAAAATGTATACACACCTTAAATAATTGTAAATTTGTTATTCTTTGTAAGCCTAGTACTTATTCTATCATTCTCTTTTGCCGAACCACTATGTGTATACATTTTTTGGGGACACCCTGTATATATTTATAAATAAATAAAGAAGCAGAAATGGGCAGCTCGAAGCAATGTTACATGCATTTCGATAGTCTGGTTGTTTATTCAACAATGCAAAATATTATGTGATATAATTTTATATAATTGCATAACCACACCATTTCATCAGGCAATATCCAGTTTTTTATCAGCATGATCAAATTAATCTATGGAGAGAACTACATTTGAAGATAAAGATCTATTGAAATTAAGATTTGTTTTTAGAAAAAAAAATAACACAAATTTCTTGAAAGGAGAAAGAATTATATCTAGTCAAATCATTGTGCTGGTAATGGCAGCTAAATTCGTGAATACAGATTTGACAAGGGAGTGGCTAGTATGGCCATATTGCTTACTGAATGAATGCATTCCACAGCCCAAAGTTTCTTAAAGAACACAAATGCCAATATATTATTCAACAGTCAACAAGGTAGCATTTCGAGCCACTATACAGACAACTTTTACATGCTACAAATAGTCATAACATCAATCAAAATATACCAATCATAAGTCATAACATCAATCAAAATATATCATCATAAGCTCTGCTTACTGTAAGTGAAAACATATATACAAACATACCATCACACATGCTAACACACAAGAAATATATATATATATGTATCATCATCATCATCGTTACCATCATCATTTAATGTCTGTTATCCATGCTGGCATGGGTTGGATGGTTTGACCAGAGCTGGCAAGCTAAGGGGCTGTAACAGATTCCAGTCTCATTTGGTGTGGTTGTGGTTTCTATGGCTGGATGCCCTTCCTAATGCCAACAACTCCAAGAGTGTACTGGGTGCTTTTATGTGCCACTGGCATAGGTGTCAGTTACATGACACAAGTATCTGCCACAACTATGATTTCACTTGGCTCCAGGGGTCTTCTTCTCAAGCACAGAATATTGCCAAAGGTCTTGCTCATTTGTCATTGCCTCCATGAGGCCCAACACTCGAAAGGTACTTTTCATGTACCATCAGCACAGGTGCTAGTTATGCGATACCAGCATTGGACACGTTTCCTTTGAGAGGCTCAATGCTCAATAGGTGCTTTTTTATGTCACCGGCATAGGTGCCACTTATCCGACACCAGCATTGACCACATTGCCTCCATGAGGCCCAACACTTGGAAGGTGCTTTTTACGTATATCTAAATAAATATATACATACGCACACATACACACACAAACATCATCATCATCGTTTAACGTCTATTTTCCATGCTAGCATGGGTTGGACGATTTGACTGAGGTCTGGCGAACCAGATGGCTGCACCAGACTCCGATCTGATCTGGCAGAGTTTCTACAGCTGGATGCCCTTCCTAACACCAACCACTCTGAGAGTGTAGTGGGTGCTTTTATGTGCCACCGGTACGAGGGCCAATCAGGTGGTACTGGCAATAGCCACGCTCAAATAGTGCTTTTTACGTGCCACCTGCACAGGAGCCAGACCAGCGGCACTGGCAATGACCTCGCTCAAATGCTTTTTCACGTCCCACCAGCACAAGTGCCAGTAAGGTGACGCATGTAACGATCACACTCGAATGGTGTTTTTTACGTGCCACCGGCATGAAGGCCAGCTTGTTGCAACGATCACACTCGTATGGTACTCTTAGTGCTCCACTAGCACAGATGCCAGTCATCAAATTTGATTTTGATTTCGATTTCACTTGCCTCAACAGGTCTTTGCAAGCAGTGGCCTGGTACTTATTATATTGGTCTCTTTTGCTGAACTGCTACATTTCAGGGATGTAAACATGCCAACACCGGTTGTCAAGCGATGGTGGGAGATCAAACACGGACACAATGACACAAACATAGACAGGCTTCTTTCAGTTTCTATCTACCAAATCCACTCACAAAGCTTTAGTCGGTCTGAGGCTATAGTAGAAGACACTCGCCCAAGGTGCCATGCAGTGGGACTGAACCTAAAACCATGTGGCTGGGAAGCAAGTTTCTTACCACACAGTCATACCTGCATCTACAAAGAAAACACATTCACACATACAGCATGATACAAACACAAAAAACACAAACACACACACACAGCACTATACAAACGCATACAAACACACACACACACACACACACACACACACAGAGTATGACACAAATACAAAAACAAGCTGCTCTAGAAGAGAATGAAATGACATTTATGTTGGCAGCTTTCATTCAGTAACCAAATGCAAATGATAATGTTGTTGCTGTAAATACTCACCATTTCACAGTCCAGACCAAATATGGGGCTTTTATCTGTAACTTTTTCATAGCTTTCTTTGGAAAAAATATAATCATCGTAAAAGCCTAAAGAATTAGAAGGAAATACCATTTCTCAGAATCAAATAAACAAACATTTAAGCCAAAAAAGAATAGACTGAAATTCTATCACATTCATTCTTAACCCTTTCGTTACCAATCCGGCTGAAACCAACTCTGGCTCTGAGTACAAATATCTTGTTTTCATAAGTTTTGAATTAAAATCTCCCACCAAATCTTAGTCACAATTCAGGTTCCTAACACTAGCTTAATGATAAGTAAGATATTTTACTAAATTCTTTGTTATATTTAAAATTAATTGAAAGAAGCACAGAGCATCTCAACAGAAATATGGTAACAAAAGGGTTAACAAATGATTAATTTAACCCTTTCGTTACCAATCTGACTGAAACCACCTCTGGCTCTAAGTACAAATATCTTTTCATAAGTTTTGAATTAAAATTTTCCCCCAAATCTTAGTTACAATTTATGTTCCTAACACTAGCTGAATGATAACTAAGTTATTTTAGTAAATTCTTTGTTATATTTAAAATTAATTGAAAGAAACACAGAGCTTCTCAAAATAAATACAGTAACGAAAGGGTTAACTAAACATAGAAAATATATTATACATTACAGACTATTACGGGTATGGAGAGGGTACTGGAAACATGGAGTGACGACTGAGCCCTGCATAATTACGAGCTGCCCTTTGGCAAGACAGAGTACCCATTCAACCGCCCTGCCAAAGGTATGGCAAAGTTGTGGGACTGCAGTATGGCAGACTGTGAAGAGGCAGTAGAGGAGCACATCTGTGCCAATGGTGCCCCTTACACTGATGCCAAGCAGAGAAATCCTAGATCAACAGCTTGGATCACTAAGCTCTTATCAAGAGAGTAACTGAAATGCATCCATAAGCTCCTACTTCGAATATGAATAATAGAACTCATACCATCAGTCCAACCCATGCCAGCATGGAAAATGGACATCAAATGGTGATGATGATGGTGATGAGGATGATAATGATGATAGTGGTGGTGGTAGTGACAGAGTTACTGGAATCCATACAAGCAGTGTGAAAGGATGATGACTACAAACTGTAGTCCAGGGGTTGGCGAACCTTTTTAACCAGTTACCCCAAAATATATTTATTTATGCCAGCATTACTCCCTTTATTTGAAAGGAAGAAAATCATAGATTCTTTGAATTTAAAATGTATTGCAAAAATAGTCTCCTAAACACGTCCATTACATTGGACAGATGCAATGTTGCCAGAAGAAAAATCTCTGTCATGACAAGGAACACATTTCTTATATAATTATACTTATGTCTAATGATTCCTCATTACCACCAGGAATTTCATTTTTACCCACTTGGGGTAATTTACCCTGGTTCACCAGCCCCTGCTCTAGACTATCTCAACAAAATTCTACTGGGGCGGTGACAGAACTGTTCAACATACAGCAGCTTGGAGAAGTGTCTTGTATTATAGCTTTGGGCTATCAAAAGCTTTATGAATGGATTTGGTGAAGAGAAACTGAAAGATGACAGTTATGTGTGTGTGTGTGTGTCTGTATAAATATATAAATGCTGAAATGAGTCATTGCTGCAGTATTCAAATGCTTTTCAAGGCTCAAAAGCCATTTAAGATCTCACACTAGGAAACAGCAATTATAGGTACAAGAAGAGGCCAAGCTCTGCAAGGAGCAGACAGCCCCAATGTACAAATGTATATATATAACTCCTTATATTGAACTCTACTATTTTCCTCTATTTAACCTTCTCACATCGTCTCTGATGAAAGGATATCCCTAATATCCCAGAAACAGCTGTAAGACTAACTTTCTCCTTATAAATGTCCTGAAATTTCCACACAGCCTTGGCTTTGTTGCCTCATATAATTTAACATATATATACATACATACATACATACATACATACACACATACATACATACATACATACATACATACATATATATATATATATATATATATATATATATATATATACAATAATATGTTACATTACTTGGTAGTCAAGATAAAACTCTGAGTTTCAGATGCCGAAGTGGAAATCCACAACACCATCTCTTCGGTTATCTGGCTATATTGCAGTGAAGCCAGATAACCGAAGAGATGGTGTTGTGGATTTCCACTTCGGCATCTGAAACTCAGAGTTTTATCTTGACTATCGAGTAATGTAACATATTATTGTAAAGATAAATTTCCTCTATTTACATAATATTGAGGTCTCTTTCTTTCTTTTGTTATCTTACCGTTTCACCAATATATATATATATATATATATATACATATAATGTATACACACACACATATAGATCAATCTGTAAATTTTGGTAGAAGGCCAGTAATTTTGAGAGGAAGGGCAAATCACTTTCACCAACCTCATTGGGATAAAAGGCATTGCTGACTTTGCCAAAATTTGAACTTAAAAAGTACAGCCAGAAGAGATTCCGTTAAGCACTGTATCTGATGCACTAACGGTTCTGCAATTTCACTGCCTAAATAATTATAATAATGGTTTCAAATTTTGGCAAAAGGCCAACAGCATTGGGAGAAGCAGGCAAGTCACTTACATGGGCCCTGGTACTTAACTGATACTTTATTTTATCAACCCTGAAAGAATGAAAGAAAAGGTCAACCCCAGCAGAATTTGAACTCAAAGCAATAAAGAACTGAAAGAAAAGTCACTCGGCATTTTGTCTGATGTGCTGACGAGTCTACCAGCTTAACAACAACTATGAATAATAAAATTAATACATACCCCATTTGCTTTTGATTGGCAAGGGGTAGTTTTCTCTTGCCATTTGTAGAAGGTTTAGTAGGAGTAGCGTTCGTGGGAATGCATCTATAGTGTTTGGACTGACAGATGAAACCTTGTTCTGAATAGCTTTTTGAAACAGATTCTTTTGGTGTTTTTTTGCTGTAAATGCGAAAAAACAAAAATTTCATTTTTACTTTCAGTTAAAACATATTTCATAATAAATGATGTAATTATTTCGAATATGTATATCGTTGTTATTATGCAAAAGTACCGTAAGCCCAAAACGTTGCTTTTTCAGAAAATGGAAAAATAGTTTTACCATTCCATAGCAAAACTGTTGTACTACACTTTGACAACTTTTGATATCTTGGCATCTGAAGTAGTTGGAAATACGACAGTGTGACCAAAAGAACCGGCTATTGCAAAGGAAAATAAATATTGAAAAAAAAACACATTTGGCCAAATTTGGACATAAGACAGTTTAACATAATAGCAACGATATATATATGGCATTACTCCTGGATAGCCAAAACCAACATGTTATACAAACGAAAAGGGCATGGCTGTGTGGTTAGGGAGCTTGCTTCCTAGCTACATGGTTTCGGGTTCAGTCCCACTATAGCCCCAAGCCGACTAAAGCTTTGTGATTGAATTCGGTAGGCAGAAGTTACTGCCGTGTGTGTATGTGTGCGTATAGCTGCTCAGTGCCTCTCCGAAAGAGAGAGAGGGGATATACACATACACACATATTAACCCTTTAGCATTCATATTAATGTCAAGTTTAATGCTTATCTATTCATATTTTTAAAAATTAATTATGTATCATCTTGCAGCTTTGAGGTTTCAATGATGTCATTGTTTATTTTTAGAATGACATTGTAGGGTAGGTGTGAGAGGCCAGATCTGGATGGTTTGAACATAAAACAGATAAAATATTTGGTCAGATACAGATATGGCTGATTTGAGTGCTAAAGGGTTGATGCTCGTTTTTATGTTAATTTACTTATAAGAATAATTCAACAGAAAACCGAAATATCATTCATTAATTTTTAGTAAAGTACATATTTATTGACTTTTACAAGTCGTCGTCATCATACAAGCAATCTTTGTTTGTTTCCAATCTTCTATGAAGAACATGTCCATCCATGGGGAAATATTACCTTACTTGGAAACAGGTGAGAGTTGGCGACAGGTAGGGGCATAGAAGGGCTGGAGAAAAATCTGCCTCAACAAGTTCATTAAATTCCATCCGACCCATGAAAGCATGGAAAAGTGGATGATAAAACAATGATGATGATATAACCAATTATACAAAAGCTGAAGCATGTCTTCGACAATTCCGAAGCATATTGAAATTATTTGGTGTGACTTTTGGCCCACCCTGAACAATGACTGTGGCAACAGTAAGGTTTGAACTTACAATACTGGTGCCAGTAGTCCACAAACTTAACCTCACAGCCATTAAAAAAAAAAACAAAAAAAAAAACAGTTGAAACATTAATTACATGGAAATGACAACAAAAAAAAAAAGAAAAAAGAAATGAGAAACATAGTTGACACATACTGCCATACTTGAAGAGTTGAATGCTGTTTATTTGGACCTTGAAGAATTCACACTCTGTGCTAATTCCAAACTGAGCTGAACTTATCACTTCTGTAGCCTGTAAGAAATTCACAAAGAAGACATTTGAACCAGAGACTTTTATAATATTTATTTCTTTATTGCTCACAGGTGGGGGGGGGGGCTAAACATAGAGGGAACAAACAAGGACAGACAAAGGGATTAAGTAGATTACATCAATCTCAGTACATGACTGGTACTTATTTAATCGACTCCCGAAAGGATGAAAGGCAAACAATGAAGAAGGGCCCTCTCTGTGGTTATTTAACCTCCTAGAAAGAACAGCTTAAAACAAAGACAGGATGGTCATGGTGAGAATGCTCTTCATTTATTGGTCTGCAAAAGTCAGGGCTAATTTGGTGGGGGCTAAACAACAATAAACAACAAACCTTATTAAAATCTCTGCACACATTTGGGAAACAGCTGTGATATTTCTTGAAGTCTTTGATGCTGACAGATTTCAAAACTATGACAAAAGTGGAAGAGATCAATTGGCTGTATTTCAGTTCACACCACCTGAAAATATAACAGATCAATTTATTAATAACAAAAGCACTCATAGAACGCAGACCTTCACCAAGGCAACACCAACATCCTCTCAACGATTAGCCAGAGATGATTTTTAAAATGGGAATATCTGAAATAAGCTCGATTGCTCTCACAAACGAGAATACTAAATATGAACCTGACTGCTCTCAAAAATCAAGTAAAAAAAACAGGAAAAATAATCCAGAATCCTTGTCCGGTACCAGATTGATCCCAAAATCTAATCCGTTCACTTCAGTCACGAGGCCATACATTCCTGAAAGTTTCATCCAAATCCATCCAGCAGTTCTTGAGATATCTTGTCCACGGTCAGACAAACAAGCAAATACAAGTGAAAACAATACCTCCACCTTAGTGAAGGTGGAGGTAATAACAACAATAATAATCCTTTCTACTATATGCACAAGGCCTGAGATTTTTGGGGGAGGGGATAAGTCGATTACATCAACCCCAGTGTGTAACTGGTACTTATTTCATCGACCCCGAAAGGATGAAAAGTGAAACCAGCTTTGGCAGAATCTGAACTCAGAATATACTTTTCTACTCTAGGCACAAAGCCTGATATTTTAGGGGATGGGGACCAATCGATTAGATCAACACCAGTATAAAACTGGTACTTAATTTATCAACCCTGAAAGGATGAAAGGCAAAGTCGACCTCAGTGGAATTTGAGCTCAGAATATAAAGACAGACGAAATACCACTAAGCATTTCACCCGGCATGCTAACGTTTCTGCCAGCTGGCCTTAAATTATATTCTTTTCTATTGTAGGTACAAGGCCTGAAATTTCTGGGGAGGGGTCAGTCGATTAGATCGACCCCAGCATGCAACTGGTACTTAATTTATCGACCCTGAAAGGTTGAAAGGCAAAGTCGACCTTGGTGGAATTTGAACGCAGAGCATAAAGGCAGATGAAATGCTGCTAAGCATTTTGCCTGGTGTGCTAACAATTTTGCCAGCTGACCACCTTTATAATAATAAATGCCCTGATGCAATACCAGACGGTGGCACTCATGGCTTCAGACATTAACTGACTGGAAGTGTTATCATGTACATGCTCTGTCTTAGTGTAAAAGATGGGCTACAACAAATACTCTGCTCAATACAGATTTGCTTGTCAGTTGCTTGATCATAAGCAGTCGAGTATGTCCCTTAGTGCCTGATGATATGTGCATCTATGATCACAAGCAGGAGTAGTGGAAGGGCATTATAACCATGTTATTGAGAGGAATTCTTTGGTGTTTGAATAAGTCACCTTTGGAAACACAGTAGTTTCATTCATCATCCTTAAACAACCCTTATTCAGGGAACTTTTGAGCAGGATTGGCTACTTGACTTAAAGAAAATTCTAACTGGGCCCCACCATCTGCAAGGTCATGTGTTGTTTATCTTGATACAAAATCACCATGTTGCACACATGGTTGTGATGCATGTGCCTGGTGTACCCTTATCAGATGGATATATTAGGCTTCATATATTCATACCCCAGCATCACTTTGATGGCATGTGTTGCTCGCTTGCTCAATAAATAATAACATGAAGAAAATGAGGAAGGAACAAAGAAAACATTACATAGAAAAAAATTATAAGAGATACAGAAGAAATGAGAAGTATTGAATCTTGGAAATAGATACAAAATGGCTTTTTGAAGAAAGAAATACAAGGGTTGGTATTTGCACCCTGCAAACTGTCGTAAAAGTTGAATGAAGAAAAATATCAATAGCGAAAGTGCATCAGAAAAGTGTAACTGTGTAATGAAAGCGGCAAGTTAATCTTCCAGTTAACATCAGAATGGCCAAAAATAGCACCAACGGAATATAAGTTCAGACATGATGATGAAGTCTGGATCATCCATCTAAAAAAAGCTATGTTAGAAAAATGGTCTTATAGGTGAGTTCAGATGGAATAACCACAAACAACAAATAGTCAAGGAAAATACCAATGTTAAAATCTGGGACTGTAACATAAAGTCTGCCCATGTGACAGAACACAGAAGGATCTAGGAGTAGTGGTGACTTAAGGGTGGTAACCCCGTACTAACCAAAACCCTTGAACTCCTAAGCTGGGACCTCAATACTGAATGTAGTTTAATGTCTTATCTCCAAGACAAATTACAGTATAAGCAGATATCTTCAGTTTCCAGATCAAGCAAATATCTCTCACAGCTCAATCAATGTTTGTGACCGTGTGTACTTTCGACATGGCAGTTTCTAAACGTTTTTGATTACTTCTAACCGTAAACCAGATTTGTAATATAATCAAGATTTGAGAATGGCATGAACATTTTGAAATCTAACCACCTGAAAGTAGTCATGTTCTATCACTAAAGCTTATTTTTAACCATCTAGCATTTTAACCGACCATATCCGGCCCAAATATTCTACCTTTTTTTTGTGGAGAAAATGACTAAATCTGGCCTATCACACCTATTCTACAATGTAATTCTGAAAACAATCATCATTGAAAATTCAAAATTTGAAATGATTAATTCAAAACAATTTGAATAATTAAATCTTATATTTGACAGAATAATCAGAATGCTAAAGGATTAAAGTAATCTACTTTCAAATCTTCCATCAAAATTTCATGTTAATTTATATTCAAAAATGACAAAGTTATTTCACTAAATCTTTTTTTAATTTTCTAGATTAATAGAATCAAAGCCAGTATATTTCAACAGAAATCTGGTAATAAAAGGGTTAATAATGACAAAACTATTTTAATCAGTTGCTGATTATTTTGAAAATTAAGGCGGCGAGCTGGCAGAAACGTTAGCATGCTGGGCGAAATGCATAGCTGTATTTCATCTGCCGTTACATTCTGAGTTCAAATTCTGCTGAGGTCGACTTTGCCTTTCATCCTTTCGGGGTAGATAAATTAAGTACCAGTTGTGTACTGGGGTTGATCTAATTGACTGGCCCCTCCTCTCCAAAATTTTCGGGCCTTGTGCCTAGAGTAGAAAATATTTTCATTCCTTATCTTTAAGGCAGCAAGCTGGCAGAAATGTTAGCATGCAGGGTGATATGCCTAACTGTATTTCATCTGTCTTTACATTCAGAGTTTGAATTCTGCCAAGGTCAACTTTGCCTTTCATCCTTTCAGGGTTGATAAATTAAGTACCAGTTGCATACTGGGGTTGATCAAACTGACTGGCCTTTCAGGCCTTGTGCTTAGAGTAGAAAAGTTTATTTTGAAAATTAATTGAAAACTCACTGAAACAAAGGCAGTGAATTTCAATAGCAGTATAGTAACCGAAGAATGAATTACAGGTACCAGCCATGCTTACAGAACCAAATATCTAACCAAAGGTTATATTTACTTAAGTTTCATGAAAATATTTCTAAGGATGGCCATGTAGTAATCAACAGAAATATGGTGACAAAAAGGTGAAGATGTGCTCAAGGAACAACTATCTGTCCAACCAGAAGTAAAAATAAAATGCTACATTTACCAAAGAGAAGCGTCTATATTTACCTTGGCTTCATGCAAGCGTCTCCTTTAAGGACGGCATTAAGTATCAGCTGCTGAATATCGGTAATGAACAAAGACGGTGACTGAGATGGTGTGTCGGCTTTGGCATCTCCCACATCCAAACTGGGGAACTTGAGGTTAATTTGGGGGTAATTCTGCACAGCAACATGTGGTTACATGCAAAAGAGAATAACAAGAAAAATAACAATACAAACACTGTCAACTGTCAAAACAGTTGCACATAAAGAAAGAAAAACATTAGCAGTTTGATAATATTCCTGTCATGGAAACCTCAATATCAGCAATTCCAAACATGGGGACCTGCAAACCCTTGGAGGCCTTCAACGTAAATATAGCTTTGGGGTCAAGGTCTATGAGCTGTATTTAAAATCATAAAAGGGTGGCAGTGTAGATAAACCCTTTAGCATTCAAACTATTGTCAAATGTAATGCTTATTTATTCACAATGCTTTGAATTAATCACGCATTATTTTATGGTTTCAAAGGCTGCAAGCTGGCAGAAATGTCTGCCATTACGTTCTGAGTTCAAATTCCACCAAGATCGACTTTGCCTTTCATCCTTTCGGGGTCAATAAATTACATACCAGTTACGCACCGGGGTCAATGTAATCGACTTAACCCTTTTGTCTGTTCTTCTTTATCCCCTCTATGTTTAGCCCCTTGTGGGCAATAAAAAAAATAAGAAACGTTAGCATGCCAGGCGAAATGCTTAGCAGTATTTCGTCTGTCTTTACATTCGGAGTTCAAATTCCGCCAAGGTTGACTTTGCCTTTCATCCTTTTGGGATCAATAAATTAAGTACCAGTTGCGTACTGGGGTTGATCTAATCAAGTGGCCCCCTCCCCCAAATTTTGGGCCTTGGGCCTAGAGTAGAAAAGATTATTTTATGGTTTCAAGATTTCAATGATATGTCAGTATATTTCTAGAATGGCATTGTATGATAGGTGTGAGATGTTGGATCTAGTCAGTTTTAACATAAAACAGGCAGAATATTTGGGCTGGATATGGCCAGGTTAAATGCTAAAGGATTAAATAAGATGTGCAGTTAAGCAGTTACCTATAATTATTAAATCCTCATCATCATTTAAATGTCCACCTTTCCATGCTTGCATGAGTGAGATAGAATCTCTTGAGACAGATTTTCCACAGCTAGATGCCCTTCCTGATGCCAGCGCTCACTTGTTTCCAAGCAAGGTGATATTTCCTCATGGCCAGACATGTCTTTGTGGAAGATTGGAAGCAAGCAACACAGCTTGTATGATGGTGACACTCATTTACAACGATCACGTAACATCAAGTTATCAAGAAACAGACACACAGATCTCAAACACATGATGGGTCTCCATTCAATATGCATCTACCAAAATTCATGGACAAGCTTCTTAACCATACAGCCATGCCTGTGCCTACATAATCATTCAGTTGAGATCAACCCTGACACCTGGGAAACGCAAGCACAAGACCACCATGCCTGGCAAAGCTGCACCAACAGAGGTGTCATCTTCTACGAACAGATCAAGATCGCAGGGGCACAAAGAGAATGCAAGCTGTGCAAACCCAGAGCTAAATCCTTGCCTTCAGTCTCAATAAACCACCAGCACCCAACCTGTGGAAGAGCCTTCCAATCATGCATTGGACAGATTGACCACAGCCAGGCACACCATGCCCTGACTTCTTCACCTGTGTATTGTCTTTGGTCATAACTGATAATGACAGATATAATAATAAAAATAAAAATAATAATAATATTAATAATAATAATAATAATGGTTTCAAATTTTGCCACAAGGGTAGCAATCTTGGGTGGGAGTGGGGGGATGAGTTGATTACATTGACCCAGTACTCAACTTGAACTTATTTCATCGACCCTGAAAGGATGAAATGCAAAACTGACCTTGGCAGAATTTGAACTCAGAACACAGCAGCAGAAGAAATACTGCTAAGCATTTCACCTAGCATGCTAACGATTCTGCCAGCTTGCCAACTTAATAATAATAATAATAATAATAATTAATTCGTTTATTGGCCTCAAGGGCTAACAAAAATCAATTATAACATTTAGGGACAAAACACAGGACGAAAGTTACAAAGGGTTTTGTCCGTTTGAAAAATCCGTGTAAAAAAAACAGTGTAACAGCGAAAATATTTAACAATGAAAAACTCCCTAAAGGGGGAGGTGCTTCGAAAGGTTACTCGTGGAAAAACCCATATAAGCAACGAGAGCCTTGTCAAAAGGGGGGTAGAGAGCCCCTTTCTCCTTTTGTAATACCTTTTTATATTACAGGTGTATCCTCAGAATTGGTCCGTTCATAATGGCCATTCTTGCTTCATTCACCCACCTTTCAATAAACTTGCTACCAGACAGCACTTCACTCTCTACTCTCATCTTCCTTTTCAAGTGAAACTTGAAAAAGTTGATGAGGCCTTGGCCAAAGAGGAAAGTGTCTGACCTTAGCCCTTTCAAATGGGTCCACCATATCACCTCTTTCGTTACAGCCACTAGGCAAAGGAAAACTGCCTTGCCCTCCTGGCTAAAGGAGGTCAGCGGGGCAATCTTCACTATGGATTCAGCTGATAGCCGGATCCGTCCTATACGCGACAGTAAGTCTGTCTTTGTCAAGTTCAAAATAAGAAGTGATGAAAATTTTAAATTATTGAATCACGCTCTTCGTCTTGACTGCTTACCTTTATGAAGAGTTACGTTAATCCTTTTTAAAATATCAAAACCAAGTAGATTGAGATGATTGATTTCATGGTACACAGAATAAAAATTGGATCATAGAGAAATTCTGGAAGTTATCAAAGCAGTTGGTTGTCTAAGGAAAACTGTAATGTAAATTACAGCTTTTGCATTTCATTCCTTCTTACAGTTGGCTTGTCAGCCCTGTTAGTTTTCTTAGACACCCATGTTGAGTCCAATCCTGGGCCAATGGATTTTGTATCATTCAAATATTCAATGTGTGGACACTGGTTGCTCTCGTTCATACTTTATGTTTAAATTTCTGTAATTTTGAATTTTTATCACTTCTTATTTTGAACTTGACACAGACAGACTTACTGTTGAAATATCGTTCAACCAATAAAATATCTTACAATCGAATTGCGCTCTTCGCCTTAACTGTTTACCTTTCTGATGAGTTATGTCAATCCTTTTAGAATCATCATCATCGTTTAACATCCATTTTCCATGCTAGCATGGGTTGGACGGTTCGACTGGGGTCTGGGAAGCCAGGAGGCTGCACCAGGCTCCAGTCTGATCCGGCAGTGTTTCTACAGCTGAATGCCCTTCCTAATGCCAACCACTCCGTGAGTGAAGTGGGTGCTTTTTACGTGCCACCAGCACAGGGGCGAGAGGAGGCTGGCAACAGCCATGATTAGTTGGTGCTTCTTACATGCTACTGGCACGGACGACAGTCAAGGAGGTGCAGGCATCGGCCACGTTTGGATGGTGCTTGACCACTGACCACCTCATCTCATGTCTTCCTGGGTCTACCGCTACCCTGGATTCCTTCATCTGTATATAATATAATAATAAAAATCCTTTCTACTATGTATCTGTTTCTTGATAACTTGATGTTACGTGATCGTTGTAAATGAGTGTCACCATCATACCTGGCACGGGTATCACAACTACAATTTCCATTGGATTTTAATTTTGACATTGATGTACTTGACTCAATAGGTCTCCTCAAGCACAGCAGGTTGCCCTACGATCCAAGGTAAGCACAGCAGGCCATCCTGTGAGCCATGAACTCATTTCATTTGTTGGGACTTCACAGTCACAGCATATCTCCAGTCTTTTGACATTGCCTCTGTGAGGCCCAACGTTCGAAGGTCATGCTTGACCACCTCATCTCATGTCTTCCTGGGTCTACCTCTACCCCGGATTCCTTCAACTGTATATAATATAATAATAAAAATCCTTTCTACTATGGGCACAAAGCCTGAAATTTGGTGGGAGGGAGGGGGGAAGAGTGGTTAAGTCGATTACATCAACCTCAGTACACAACTGGTACTTAATTTATTGACCCAAAAGGATGAAAGACAAAGTCAACCATGGTGGAATTTGAACTCAGAATGTAATGATGGGCAAAATGCCTCCAAGCATTCCCTCCAGTATGTTAATGATTCTGCCAGCTTATCATAATAATAATAATAATAATAATAATGGTTTCAAATTTGCCACAAGGGCAGCAGTTTTGGGGGAGGGGATGAGTTGATTACCTTGACCCGAGTGTTCAACTGGTCCTTATTTTATCGACCCCGAAAAGGATGAAAAGTAAAGTCGACCTCGGAATAGTGATAATGATAACAAGAGTACAATACGATGTTAACATGTGTTTGTCATTATTCAGTTCCATATTTCTTTCAATTGAGAGAGGAAACAAGTCTGTGGTAAACAACATTGCTTTGTTGAGTGAAAGGGGCCTTTCAAAGCCCTGGGGGTGTCTGTGGGAACACTGTAGAATTGCATTGCTCAGTGTTTTTACGGGACACATTGAATGGAATGGAAGCACTCCATCAGTTACGACGACGAGGGTTCCGGTTGATCCGAATCAACGGAACAGCCTGCTCGTGAAATTAACGTGTAAGTGGCTGAGCACTCCACAGACACGTGTACCCCTTAACGTAGTTCTCGGGGATATTCAGCGTGACACAGAGAGTGACAAGGCCGGCCCTTTGAAATACAGGTACAACAGAAACAGGAAGTAAGAGTGAGAGAAAGTTGTGGTGAAAGAGTACAGCAGGGATCACCACCATCCCCTGCCGGAGCCTCGTGGAGCTTTAGGTGTTTTCGCTCAATAAACACTCACAACGCCCAGTCTGGGAATCGAAACCGCGATCCTATGACCGCGAGTCTGCTGCCCTAACCACTGGGCCATTGCGCCTCCACTACACATTGAATAATGCAGTTCTAGATACATCGTGACAGGGAAAAAGAAAAAAAAAATCTGTGATGGTCATGGCTAGAATGCCTTTGATCACAGGTTTGCTTAATCAGGGCTGAAACAATATGGCGTAATGGTTAAGAGCACAGGCTACTAACCCCCAACATTCTGAGTTCGATTCCAGTCAGTGACCTGAATAATAATACTAACATCAGAAAAATACCTTAGGAATGAGAACCCAGGTACGAAATTTTCCCAGGACACCTGATGAAGACTGGAGGGTATATCAGCTGAAACGTTGAGTTAACAACAAACAAGATGAGGACAAATATCTGTCAAATGTAAATAATGTAAATGTTTGTTGGGACAAGGAAGCTTTATATAAGGGTGTTAGGCCTGATAAAAATAGCAGCCAGATCACCCTCATTTTATACTGCTGATATTTCAAAGATAAAAAAAATATGAAAGAAACATTAAGGTACGTTTTTCATGTATTATAACAAGGTTGGGGTGGGGTGGGGTGGGGGCAAGACGGGATGGTCATGGTTGGAATGTCTCTGATCATAGAATAAGTGTACTAGATCAGAACCACATTGGATTTCAACAACTCCCATCCACCGGCCCCACCCCCGCGCGTAACTAAAACGTCTTAAAAACAAAGAGAGAGAGAGAGACAGACAGACAGAGAGAGAGAGAGAGAAAGAGAGAGAGAGAACCAACCTTGATTGCTGACATGGTAAAATATTGTTATTATTATTAAATCCGTCACTCTTGAGGCAAATAAATAAACGATTATTGTTGTTGTTGTTGTTGTTGCTGTTTTTGTTATTGTCAGTAAATCGTACAGGGTATCGGCTCCGAGTTCGATCGCCAAAGTACAGGTACAAAAAACCCCACCGGAAACGGGAGTAGGAAGGCCAAAGGGAGTTTGCAAAATAAAAACGAAAAAGGGAAAAAAAACAACAAAAAATATAAAAGGAAGAGAAAAAAAGAAGGGTAAAAAAAGTGGGGGGTGCAATCCTAATCAGTAGAGGTCGGCAGAGGGTTTAACGAGGACGAGGGGCTCGGGTTTTCATATCCACACACATACACACACACACACATATGTGTGTGTGACTGAATCGCCAAGAAAGGAACGCTTTTGTCTTTTTTTTGTTTGTTTTTTACTTTTGGGTTGGTTGTTTTTGTTTGTTTTTGTTTTTAGCAAAAGTAGCGTCAAATCGAAACAGTCAAATTTCCTTCAAGATTCGTTAACGTGTGGCTGTTGTTGTTGTTGTGCTGGTGCTGGTGGTGGTGGTGACTGTGGTTGTTGTTGTTGTTGTAGTTGCTGCCAGCGGTGTTGTTGTTGATGATGATGATCATAACCACGATGATGACGACAACAGCGATGATGATGATGACGACGACGATGATAGCCGCGACGACAACAGTGATGATGATGATGATGATGATGATGATAATCATAACGATTGCGGTTGTGCCGCCTTATTTGCTCCGGCTCTTTACGACCCGAGTTCAAATCCCGCCGAGGTCAACTGAGCCTTTTTTTTTCCTTTTCTTTTCTTTCGGGGGCGATATAATAAAAAGTAACCGGTCAAGTGCTGGAGTCGAAGGGTTTCGACTGACACCCGTTCCTCGACAAAATTTCAAACCTTGCGTGTCAATGTTTTTGTCAAAGCCACCCTCCACCTCGACCCTCACTTTCCATAAAAGAAAATGCTTTTAACTTTTAACTTTATTATAATTTTTCCTAAATAATGAATGCAATATACGTCATCAACATGCAAAACTACATCGAAAGAACATTGTTTGAAAATTTCCAGATAAAAATTTGTGGCTGGGAGAAAACGAAAAAGATCCTGGACCTATTCTTAGCATGCGCTTCTAGATAGGACACCAGTTGGGTGAGAGCTAGAGCCCTTGAGCCAGGATAATCCTAGATTTGTGAGGTTCTTTGATTAGCTCTAGTTGGGGGTTCTCCTGTATCATCCATATGTTCATATATTTTGTACACAATGTATCATACCGGTAATCTCGTTTCCCCGTCGTCCTATCCCGTTCTTCCCTTCATCTTTTATGTAAACCCCACGGACAAATTGTTTAAAGTCCTTATGATGTTCCCCTGTGGCAAAACTGAGAAACCTTCATCATTTCCATCATCATCGAGGATGCTTCGAAGAAGTTATTGACGTTGGCTGCTACTCGGCTTAGTCATTGGACTATGGCCATGCTGGGGCACTGCCTTGAAGGGTTTTAGTCCGACCCCAGCACTCTTTATTTATTTATTTATTTTTTCCTTTTAAGTCTGGTACTTATCCTATCGGCATCTTTTGCAGAACCGCTAAGTTAGAGGAACGTAAACAAACCAACGCTATTTGTCAAGCGGTAGAGAGGACACACATACACACAGACATATATATATATATATATATTATATATATATATATATATAGGTAAACAGTAAAAATAATTACAGACATGGACAAGAACATGAAACACCACAGAGACGACACAAGAACCACGGGACGGGACATTCGAAGCCCTCAGTCATCAGTCAAGAACCAGATCATCTTAGCAATTTCGGCTGATTAATATATATATATATATATATATATATATACAAGTGATGAGGAAACAAAGTCGATGTAGTCAGACTTGTGTAGGTATCCTTACATACATACACACACACATAATACATACATACATACATACATACATACATACACGATGGGCTTCCACTGTTTCCGTTTACCAAATCCACTTAAAGGTAAATGGCCGACCTGGGGCTATAGTAAAAGACACAGCAGTTCCTTCATTATTATATATATATATATATATATTTTTTTTTTCTTTGATAACAGAAGTGGAAGCAATAGAGAGAGAGAGAGAGAGAAAGAGTGAGTGAGTGGAAAGGGACGATGAAGTGAGGTACAAGATTACAGACAAGATTCGATTCGATTCGATCCGGCAACCCCTGTGCATGTTTAAAAAACAATGAGACAACGTAGTAAAACACAAATTTTACTTACAACCAGAGGGAGTGAGTGTGTCGGCCATGGATACATTAAACTAAATGTAACTGGGAACGAACCACCGATCCTTCGGTATCCGACTGACTCGGCCATTCGTAGTTCACTGATGTTGATGTTGTTGTTTGTAGTGGTGGTGGTGGTGGTGTTGACGGTGGTGGTGGTGGAGGTGGTGGTAGTGGTGTTGGTGGTGGTGGTGGTGGCGGTGGTGACGGTGGTGGAGGCAGCAGCGGCGGCCGATATAGAGGAAGTGTTAGTTTTGTTGCACATCACGTTAGTATTGTTGTTGCTGTTGTCTGCCGTGTCATGACTACTGCGATGGTGATGGCGATGGTGGTGAAAGAGTTTGTATTACAGTTGAAGTGTGGTTGCTGTTGTTATTGTTGTTAAGGAAGGGGAAAGGGAAGAGGCGAAGGAGAAGGAGGAAGAGGAACGCGGTCGTCACGGCTTCGGGCAGCACGAGCGGAGGAGTTGAATAAACGAAACGTTCGCTCGGCGCTCCTTAGTCGTGACCACCTCGTCTTTGTTGCAGGCAGACAATTTTACTCTGGTGGACCTTCATAACCAGTCAATGTTTGAAAAATCCTATTACATTTTTTATATTTAAATATTGTCGGGAATTGTATTTAAAAAATCGTTAAAATATTTTGTGTACAGAAGAAGTATAAACGATCTCTTCTTGTAGATGAATTTTAATAACAAATCTCATATGGACCCCACTCCACAAGGGTCGTATGACCCCCGTTTAGAATCACTGCTGTAGATTAAGCTCGAAGTCAACTCTGACCGAACGGACTGATCATCAAAGCACGAAGAACTGAGGGTATGTTATGTTCAAGGAAGAGGTACAGCAAAGAGACACCCTACACCTATTTCTTTATTACCCACAAGGGGCTAAACACAGAGGGGACAAACAAGGACAGACATAGGTATTAAGTCGATTACATCGACCCCAGTGCGTAACTGGTACTTAATTTATCGACCCCGAAAGGATGAAAGGCAAAGTCGACCTCGGCGGAATTTGAACTCAGAACGTAACGGCAGACGAAATACCGCTTAGCATTTCGCCCGGCATGCTAACGTTTCTGTCAGCTCGCCTTTACACCCTACACCATTGGATCAAAGACATTCCAGCAAAGACCATCTCGTCTTTTTCTTTTCCAGATGGACAATGAAATACACGGTCGCGTGCGCGCACACATACATACATACATACATACACCATTGTCTTTGACGTCCACGAGAGAGCGTGTTAAACAGTGAAACACAAACTTGAACACACACACACATACATCTGTTATGTTTTCACAAATCGTTAATGTATATATGTGTATATATAAATATTTGTGTAAGTTTATATACGTATGTTCTATATAGGCGCAAGAGTGGCTGTGATAGGCGCAGGAGTGGCTGTGTGGTAAGTAGCTTGCTTACCAACCACATGGTTCCGGGTTCAGTCCCACTGCGTGGCATCTTGGGCAAGTATCTTCTGCTATAGCCCCGGGCCGACCAATGCCTTGTGAGTGGATTTGGTAGACGGAAACTGAAAGAAGCCTGTCGTATATATATGTGTGTGTGCCTGTGTTTGTCCCCCTAGCATTGCTTGACAACTGATGCTGGTGTGTTTACGTCCCTGTAAAAGAGACCGATAGAATACGTACTGGGCTTACAAAGAATAAGTCCCGGGGTCGATTTGCTCGACTAAAGGCGGTGCTCCAGCATGGCCGCAGTCAAATGACTGAAACAAGTAGAAGAGTAAAAGAGTAAAGAGTAATCGGTCTCTGAGTAAGTTGAAAAATAATATTAAAGAAATAAAAATCTTTTACAGAAACTGCCGAACAAAATGTTTCAGATTGGTGATACAATCTCCGAAGAGTCATCATCGTTTAACGTCCGTTGTCCATGCTGGCATGGGTTGGACGGTTTGATCAGAGCTGGTAAGCTGCATCAAACTCCAGTCTGATTTGGCATGGTTTCTAAGGCTGGATGCCATTCCTAATGCCAACCACTTTACCGCCACGAGTGCTTTTCACCACTAGATGAGCAGTCTTAACACTTCTGCTGCGGAGTACAGGTCTTCTTGAGTACAGCAAGGCGCCAGGCATTTCGATCCCCTGAAAGGTTCAGCGCCCTGAGGTCATTCTTCAGTACTTCCTCCGATGCCTTCCTGGGTCTGCAATTTCCACGTGTTCCATCTACTTTGAGAGATCGGTGCTTCTTTATGGCATCCATCTGCATAACCTGACCAAACTAGCGTAGTCTTCTCTCTTGCACACTAATTCCTCTTATGCGTAACTTTTCTCTCAAAACACTAGTACTCTGTCGAACATGTACACTTACATTACACATCCAGCGGAGCATACCAGCCTCATTCCTTTCTAACCTTCGCATGTCCTCTGCATTTAGGGCCCACGTCTCACTACCATGTAGAAGTGCTGTCCATACACATGCATCACACAATCTTCCTTTCACTCGGAAAGAGAAGCTTTTCGTGGCCAACAGAAGTAACAGCTCTGAATTTCCTTCATCCTATTCTTATTCTAGCTATCACACTCTCCGTGCATCCTCCCCCGCTACTAATTTGGTACCCTGGGTAGCAGAAATTATCGACTACCTCTAATGAGACCCCAGGGTATTTGAGAGAATCAATTTCCTGAGTCTCTAAAGTTTTTCTGGATCCTGTGCATTTCCACATACGAAAACCATCTTCTCTGATAACCTTCTTATTAATTGACCACACCTCTTGTGTGTCCATAGCTCACACTGGGTACACTGTATGAAGTCCCTGCCTACACCTTTCCTACAAATCAAATAGTACCACCTATCTGAGTGGGGTAGGGTCCTGTCAGTTTTCTTGCTTACGAGGACCTTAGTTTTTGCTAAGTTAACCTTAAGGCCCTTAAATTCCAAGTTTTGCTTCCACACCTGGAATTTCTCGTCAGGCTCAGATATAGAATCCGCTATGAAGGTAAGATCATGAGCATATAGTAGCTCCCCAGGGCCCACCGGTCTTGAATTCTTCTGTTGTGGCCTGGCAGACAGTGATGAAAAGGAGGGGACTAAGGACTGAGTCTTGATGGACCCCTACCCTGTACACCAAACTCTTCACTGTACTCATAGTAAACTCTCACCTTACTAACAGTGACTTTGTACATGGCCTGTACAGCTTTCACCAGCCACTCGTCAATCCCTAGCCCCCTCGGAGCCCACCATATCACACAGCGGGGCACTCTATCAGAGGCTTTTCCTAGATTAACGAATGTTATGTATAATGGTTTATTCTTAGCTAAGTACTTCTCTTGCGGTTACCTGACGATGAAATAGTGCCAGAAATGTTTTCCTTTTCCCTGGACGAAGCCGAACTGCATTTTGTCTCGCCTAATTCTTCTCCTAATTAATTGGACTAAAACTCTCTCCATTATTTCCATCACCTGGTCCAGGAGTTTGATGCCTCTATAATTGCTTCTATCTAAAGCATCACCCTTACTCTTGTAGCAGCTAACAATTATGTTACTACGCCAGTCATTGGGGACTACACCTTCCTGAATGACCGGATCATCTATGCGGGTGACTAACCCGTATCCTACTTCACTGGATACTTTGAGCATCTCGGCTGTGATTCCGGATGGACTAGGGGCTTTCTCGGTTTTCATGTTTTTAATTGCCTTATCTAGGCTAATCTAGACTTAGCTGTTATTTCTAGGAGGCCAAGTGACCTGATAGGGCAATGTTTATCGACCTCCTTTGTTCCACACTTCACTTTGATTTTCCTCCAGGAACACGGACTCAATTTTCAATGGACAAGTCACACACACACACACACACACGCATATATGATCTTTTACTTGTTTCAGTCATTGGACTGTGGCCGAGCTGGGCACTTGTTTACTCAAACAAATTAATCCCACTACTGTTTTTTTTTTGGTCTGGTGTATATTTTTGTTGGTCTCTTTTGCTAAGTTTTTAGATTACAAGGACGTAAACAAACCAACACCAGCTGTTGAACGATAGCAGGAACAAACACAAACACACGTATGTGTGAGTGTGTGTGTGTGTGTATGTACAGGGTGCTTTAGGTATTTGAGGACATACCTTTTTTGGGGGTCATTGCTGCATTTTTGCTAACTCTGTATAATCTTTGTTTCAAAAAATAAAAATAGCAGACCCTCAGCTTACTCAAGAAATGACAAGGCCTGCTGTTATTGTGGTTATAAAGGCTGAGCATAGCGATTTAGAAATGTCTCAATTTTTAAAAGTTGCCAGAGCTTTCATCTACAAAGTTTGTAAGGAGCTAGAGACTGAAGATGAAAACGGATCACCAGTATCAAAGCATAAAAAGCATTCTAAACGCTCTGAAATCATCAGAACACCTGAATTTATCCAGCAAGTTCAACAGACCATTAGTTGCAACCCCAGAAAGTCAATGAGGTCAAATGCAAAGATCTCCATGTGTCAGAAGGAACAGTCAGAAATAAGTCTTATATGATGAGGAAAGGTCAATTTGTCAAAAAAAGCAAAAGAAAATCACTACATCAGATCTAAAAGGCTCTTAAACAAACTGAAAAATCCAGCAGAAGACTTGATTTGGTTTAAAAAGTTAACAGAAGAAATGACAGATGGCTATGTGCAAATCCTTCTGCAGTTCCAAGTGTTATGCACACAAAATTTCTTGCAACTATCATGGTTTTAGAGGTTGTCAGCAATGACCGACATGAGATACAGCCTTAAGGCCTTAGAGTTAACCTAAATTGAGGTCTTGGAAATAATTGTTAAACCCTGGATAGGCAGTGCATGCAATAGAAGGCCATATGTGTTTCAGTAAGACTCTGCACTATCACACATGGATCTAGTAACACAGGAATCGACGGCTGAAAATTTTCATGATCAGGTAAACCCTAACATCTAGCCTCCTAATTTCCCACATCGCAATCCATTGGACTATTATATGTGGAGTGGTGTTGAGAGAGAGGTCAATGAACACACGCATAACACCAAAGATTCTATGAAAGCTGCCATAGTCAGAGTAATGTCCAAAATGAACCAGGACCACTTGATTTGAGCATGTAGATGATTTAGATCTCATATAGAAGCAGTTGTTGGAGTTGAAGATGACTTTATTGAATAACATTAGAGAAAAGAAAGTTTATTTTTATCCTCATAGAATTTTTGGATAAATAAAGTTATTATATGTTATTATATATCTGTTTTTTTTTATAAACATAAATCTGTCCTCAAATACCTTACACACCCTGTATATATTACATACATATATATTTCTTTATTACCCACAAGGGGTTAAACATAGAGGGGACAAACAAAGACAGACAAAGGGATTAAGTCGATTACATCGACCCCAGGGCGTAACCGGTACTTTATTTTTCGACCCCGAAAGGATGAAAGGCAAAGTCGACCTCAGCGGAATTTGAACTCGGAACGTAACGACAGACGAAATATGGCTACACTTTTCGCCTGGCGTGCAAACGTTTCTGCCAGCTCGCTGCCTATATATACACACAAACACACATATATAGAAGTAACAAGGACGTTGAGGTATCAGTGTGTTACGGCCGTTTCAAGCAGCTCCATTTAATCAATCAATGCAAACATTACATCAATTATAAATAAACTACTCTCCTCAGACACATAAGACCATATAGATTTCCAACAAACAGGATACTCCATTATAATTTTTTACCAAATTTTTCATCAGTGCTATAGACTAAAATAATTACATATATATCATTATCATCCTTTCTTTACCATCCATTCTCCATGCTGCTGGCATGGTTTGGGCGTTTTGACCAGAGCTGGGAAACAGCATCAGGTTCTAGTCTGATATGGCTTGGCATCTATGGCTGGATGCCCTTCCTAATGCCAACCATTTTACAGTGTGCACTGGATGCTTTTAATGCACCATACATATAGCACAGGCTTACACACAGTTTCTGTTCCCAAATTCACTCACAAGTCACTAGTCGGCCCAGGGTTATAGTAGAAGATACTTACCTAAGATTTCACATGGTGGGACTGAACCCAAAACCATGTGCTTGCAAAGCAAGCTTCTTAAGCATGCAGTTATGCCATAGATAGATATATAGATAACCAGCAGCTAAGCTCGGTTTCACCCAGTTGGTTTGGATGATGTGGCTGTAAAACCTGCTCTGTGTAAGCATTCAACTTGTTTGGGCACGCTTACATTAAAAAGCAATTTTAGAATTATTTTTTTCTGTCAAAATGCTAAAAAAATAACCAACAAAAAAACCAGTCAAGATTCAACCAAATCAAAAAATAAACCCAAATACTAAGCGAGCAAAAATGAACCATCCCACTTCCATTGCGCATGTGCGCGCACATACACATACCCCCCCCCTTTTACATACACACATATATTCACAGAGTTGAATTATTTTTGCAGCGTACAATTTCCATCATCCCACTACCAAGTATGACACCACCCCTTCCTTCCTTATTCACCTATCAACCCTTCCTTTCTCATTCATAAACACAAGAGTATCATTATAGTAGATTATCTCGGTAACCATGGGAGCTATGAAAAAAATATAATGCCCAGCATCACCACTGGATCATTCTACACTTCTGTGTAATTTTTCACGCAATTCCACCCAGTCATTTGACTGTGAATCCCAGCTACAGCCGGATGCTCTTCCTACAGAGTAAAGAAGGTAAAGTTACCTTCTCGAGTCACACTGACTCATAAGGGCCAGTTTCCCTGTTTCCCTGGCGTATTTATTCCCCTCCTGGATGGGATGCCAGTCCATCGCAGAGTTACTCATTTTTGCCTGCTAAGTGGACTGGTGCAATATGAAACGAAGTGTTTTGCTCAAGAGCACAATGCATCGCCCGATTAAGGAATTGAAACTACAATCTTACAATCATGAGTCCAGCACCCTAACCACTAAGCCACATGTCACTACTTTTACAGAGTGTACTGGGTACTTTTTACATGGCACCAGCACCAGTGGTTTTTTTATGTGGCACTATCACCTGTAGTTTTTACATGTCCCACCAAATTCCCTCACAAGGCATTGGTTAGGCTGAGACTATAGTAGAGGATACTTGCACTAGCTCAAGGTGCCACACAGTAGGACTGAACTCAAAACTACATGGTTGCAAAATGAGCTTCTTAACCATTGTGCCTATAAAACATTTTCTTTCTTTTTATTTTTTTTACCTTTCAAACACAGAGACAGCAAAACATGCTAAAGCACAAACTGATGCTACAGAAGTTAGCAAGATAACCACAGAGCAAAAGGTAATGACCATCACCTCTTGAAACATTGTCTGGATATGTATTTGGCTTGAATTTGTGATTCTTGGGATTATCTTCCCTTCTCATATAGAGCTCGTCTTAACTACCATTTGGTTATTATGATACATGTTCTGGACAGTCGAAGCAGATATGGGGCTTGTTTCTAGCCCTCAAGTCTTTGGCATTCATCACAGGAACCGGGAATGGCTTCAATACACAGCTGGATCAGCTGCCAACAGTCATGCATGGACTACTTTGACCCGTGACAGTGAACTCTGTAACAGCCAGCTTAAACCTTCCTGGGTGAATGCTGTTACAAGAAGATGATTTCAATAAACCAAGAATTTTTGTTGTGTGGTATTTGATATACCTGTATTTGTCTGTGCAGTTCAAATGCATGCCACTGATCACCCTTGACCATAAATGTGTCCTACTCTTTTTTGCATATGTCTGGAAATAACACTGCAAGTAATATCCGTTGAGCCAGAAACCTGTGACAACAAGGTAAAGACCCTCACTGGTCATGAATGACCATGGGATCACACCTAGAAAGTTCCCCTCTGAGGCACAAGTCTGGCATGGTTGTTTATGGAAAACCAGCAGCCACCCATGCATACCGGCCTCCCCTCTCTGTGCCACCAATGTTACCCAAGGGAAAGGCAAAGGCTGGTATCGCTTGGTACCAGTAAATGTCGCAACTCATTTCTACAGCTGAGTGAACTGGAACAACATGAAATAAAGTGTCTTGCTCAAGAACACAACACACAGCCCGGTCCAGGATTCAGACTCACTACCTCATGACTGTGATCCCAACGCTCTAACCACTGAGCCATGCGCCTTCACAAACTGCCCTCTTTATCTCCAGACAATAAACTCGTCCTTTTCCTTAATGGCATGGCAATTTTCTTGTCTTTTACTTGCTTCAGTCAGCAACTGCGACCATGCTGGAGCACCGCCTTTAAGAATTTTTAGTTCAATGAATTGACCCCTAATTTAGCGGTTAGGCATGCTATAACAGCATCATTAGACTGTGGCCAGCATAATGGAAAGCGATGATCTTCTTCTTCAAATGTAAACAAAAGTACGTGCTCCAGTTTGACAGTAACGGTACTCATACCGTAATTTTGCCCAATTTTTTTATATATATATAGCTTTTACTTGTTTCAGTCATTGGACTAGTCATGTTGGGAGAATCACCTTGACTGATTTAGGTGTACAAATCGACTCCAATACTTTATTTAAAAAAAAATCTGGTGCTTATTTCGAAACGTTATATTAGGGGGACGTAAACAAAACTAGCTATCAAGCGCAGATGTACACAGATAAAGAAATTTTAGCCACCAATGCGATGTTGAGCACTCATTCTCATTGTTCAACATTTGCGTCTGTGTGTGTATATATATATATATATATATATATAATATATATATATATATATATATGTATATATATATATATATATATATATATATATATATTATATATATATATATATATATATATGTAAAAGTAAGAAAATACAAACTGGGACAAGAACGTGAAACATTAGAAGACGACACAAAAAACACGGATAGTACATACGAAGCCTTCAATCTTCAGTCAAGAACCGGATCATCTTCGCAATTTCGGCTGATATATATATATATATATATATATATATATATATATATATATATATATACTAACCTCAGTAGATTGTTGGGTGGTTAGTGACTAAACCTTCGATTTCCACACAGTTTTCTGGACAAAGAAGGTATAAGGGCCCAGTAGGATTACGACACAGATCATGTGTCGCATAGCCAGCTCCTGGGGCTAAGCAACGGTAGCATTCGTCCCAAAATGGGACTGCCACATTAGGTTGGCAAAAAATCCTTACTTTATACATATATACGTAAATATCGAACGATGAAAATATATGCTCAACACTGCATTGATGGATATATATCTAATGTATGTATGTATATGGCAATCAATATATTACTATATATATAAGTGTGTAGAATATTTCTTACCGTTTTTTGTTTCTTCCGGGGATTCGTTGACCAAAGTGTAAAGAGAGAAATCGCCTTGTTAATTTTTCTCTCTTGTCGTGCTTTCTTTTTGGTAGAAAGGTTGTCTTCATCGACAGCGGAATATTTCCTTTTTAATTTCTTTAAATGATCGGATGAATTGTGAGAAGATGTAAACATTTTGAAGATGAAAATGACACTCAGCGAATCTGAGAGACAGGAAAGTATGAAATAAATAGAACTGAACTAATACAAAGTTTAGTAAGTCCTTTTTTCGATTTCTTCTTTGGAAGTTGATTCCTTGTGGCTAATTATTCCATGATGGGACGAAAAAGATGAGAATTCCCCAACACATGGCTTTGAGACGACATGCGAGGTGTTATTTCAAGGGAGATAACTCTCAACGAAGCGCTACATTTCCTTCTCACTAGAGAGCTTCCTACATGATGTCCTCGATCTATACGTGGAGGCGCAATGGCCCAGTGGTTAGGGCAGCGGACTCGCGGTCATAAGATCGCGGTTTCGATTCCCAGACCGGGCGTTGTGAGTATTTATTGAGCAAAAACACCTAAAGGCTCCACGAGTTTCTGGCAGGGGATGGTGGTGATCCCTGCTGTACTCTTTCACCACAACTTTCTCTCACTCTTACTCCCTGTTTCTGTTGTACCTGTATTTCAAAGGGCCGGCCTTGTCACTCTCTGTGTCACGCTGAATATCCCCGAGAACTACGTTAAGGGTACGCGTGTCTGTGGAGTGCTCAGCCGCTTACACGTTAATTTCACGAGCAGGCTGTTCCGTTGATTCGGATCAACCGGAACCCTCATCGTTGTAACCGACGGAGTGCTTCCACCTGATCTATACTAACAGAAGGCGGCGAGCTGGCAGAACCGTTAGCACGCCGGGCGAAATGCGTAGACGTATTTCGTCTGCCGTTACGTTCTGAGTTCAAATTCCGCCGAGGTTGACTTTGCCTTTCATCATTTCGGGGTCGATAAATCAAGTACCAGTTACGCACTGGGGTCGATGTAATCGACTTAATCCGTTTGTCTGTTCTTGTCTGTCCCCTCTATGTTTAGCCCCTTGTGGGTAATAAAGAAACATATATACTAACTGCTAAATCTCTCTCAAATTGCTCCCTTATTGTCTTCAAACAGGGCGCAATGAGTAGTGTTGTCCAAGGTACACTATTCACTATGTTCTTAAACAAGACTGAGCACTTCTCAACCAAAAAGAGAAAGTTCCTTTTAAAATTCTTTCTCCCTTTTCCGTGCTCTCTTTCTGGTAGAAAGTGTGTTTTCATCGATAACAGAATATTTCCTTTTTAAATCTTTGAAATATTCGGTCGAAGCAGATGAAGATGTTAACATTTTAACGATGCATTTAATCATAAAGGTGACTTGATTACTGAACAACATAACTCGACGGACTTAACTACTGACTTGTATTTCTCCACATCACCCTTAAATTCCTTCCTTATCGTCTCGAAATAGGGTCTGCAGAGTAGTGTTCTTCCAAGGCATACTACTTAATGTCTCCTGAAACAAAATCGGAATGATAATGACTAAAATATATCTAATTATAGAATCAACTTAAAACTAAACAACAACACTCGTCGAACACAACAGCAGATTGGTGTCCCGCCACCGAATTTGTTTCTTTTATGTTTTACTAGTTTCAGTCATTAAATTGCGGCCATGCTGGGGCACCGGCTTGAGGAATTTTTGGTCGAACCAATCAACCCCAGTGCTTATTCTCTTTAAGCCTGGTACTTATTCTATCGTTTCCCTTTGCCGAGCCACTAAGTTAGGGTCACGTAAACACTGGTTGTCAAGTGGCAGTGGGGGGATAAACACAAAGACATATACTCATATATATAATTGATGCAATAGTCGTCTGCAGTAAAGGAACTTCTACACATCTAACTGAAGTAGACAACCAATTTTTTACATGGGATGCATCAATGACAAAAGTTCCATGGGATAGTGGTCACTATAGAAAGATGAATCTTCTCTTTATGCCAATGGTGTGTGTGTGTATTGCTGCACGTTTGTCAAACTAATCCCTTTTAAACCTCAGAGTTGAAATGTTGAATTGACTATAAACTTTTTTTACATGGTTTCTATGGGCAAAAACTTCTCGAATACTTGATAAATGACCGGTGCTTTAACAGTGATTTATTTTGAGGTTACATTGTATTACAGGATATTTCCATAGCTTTTCAAACACTTTATTTACAGATAAATATAAACACTTTACCTGTAGATATAGTTACCTTTGAGCACTCTCTAGCTAATCCATCTTTTATCTGTTGAATAAGAGATTGTATAAACAAACTATTTACATTTGTTAATACCTGCAGTGTTGGTTAAACATTTGTAGATATATTTTGTAGTACAGCACAGCAATTAGGAATAAGTCTATGTTTTACGATTAATCCATGCTCTACCTGTTTCAGAAACCATCTAACTCAGTAGATTGTGGGGTGGTTAATGACTAAACCTTCGATTTCCACACAGTTTTCTGGACAAAGAAGGTATAAGGGCCCAGTAGGATTAAATAAAACCTGTCAATGTTTGGTGGAGCTCCTGAGAGAAAAGCCAATAGCTAAGCATATCTGGAGAGAGATATCACCAGATTATGCATTTAATAAAAACATTATAACATGAAGTGAGTAGGTTGTCTGTCTTGCAGTGTAAGTGTTGACACAGTTTAGCTTATTGTAATAATGGTGAAAACTCAATTTTCTTGTTACTATCCTGAATATCATGGCGTTGTATGTACAATTATTTTATACTATGGTCGACCACACTATTTCAGGTTGCACCATTTGGTTCTTATTGTAAGTATGGGAACCAATATGCATGCACTTTAATTTGCAGTAATGTTTCATTCTTCCTGCCTAGAAAACTAAGCCTCTTGCAATATTATATGATTTTAAAGGACTTCTCCCACTCAAAGTTTTGGTACACAACTAAGTCTCCTTGGTTCCTTTGGCTTTGCTGTTTCATCACCCTCCACCCTATGACTTGTTCTATCATCTTTATTGGCTTGTCCTGCTGGTATTGGGTGTCTTTTATTTTGTTCCAAAATATATGTAGACATGAGGTGCCAAATCCCTTACAGAATTAGCAGACTCCTGTCCTTCTGCATGTATGATAGTTGCATAAGTTGATTTAAAATTAGTTCCTTCTTGTGGTTTCTCCAGAAATTTCCATTTCATTGGTCTTGGTGAAGCAGACTAGTTGTCAAATAGATTGGCAATCCCTTGTGAGTCAAAGACATGCTGAAGATGTCACTAACTTCACCTTCTGTGCCAGCATTATTGCTACAGAACAGGGTTCTGAGGCAGAAGTCAACCTGAAAACCAGGCAAGCAGTGGCAGAATTTGGAGAAATGAACTAGATCTGGGATATCACTTCAAAAAACAACTAAATGAAGATCCTAATGTGTCAAAGCAGTGTCTTGCCAACAGTCGTCTGTGCATGAGAAACTTGGAAAATGACTGTCAAGCTCATTCCGCGGTTGGATGCATTCCATCAACAGTGTCTATGCAGAATACTCAAGAGCACCTTTAGGGACAGAATCTCAAACTCTGAAGTCCCAACAAGAGTCAATCTGTGCAGCCTGCAAGATATTGTGGTGGGAAGAAGAATGAGGTCGTTTTTCAACTGCTCAGAAGAACAAATATTCTGGACAGCCATACAATGAGTATCACCAGAAAGTTGAAGAAAGAGAAAGAGACCTGAGAAGACATAGCATGTCACCTTCAAACGTCTGAGGCAACTTCAAATCGCTTGAAAAGATGTGGGCAACTATACTCAAAACCGGAGTTATTGCAGATGTCAAGCTGCCCAAAGTATGAAAGGAATTATATCTAAGACTGGCCTAGGAGTCTTTAGCCAGCGGGGCATTGAAATTCTAAGGCAGGATCTTGAAGTTAGTTGTGTCTTTTGTCACCAAGATATAAAGACAATTAGAGCTTATGACTGAATTTTGGATTTCCTTTCCCTATCATGTATAATATCTAATCCCAAACTATACCTTTTGAGATACATAACTGTTCAGGCAGGAGTTAAATACTACAAGATATAGTGGTTTTGAAGCCAAATCTCTGGACACTCAGACATCATGACCAAACCACAATATTTCACAGCTATTTGGTTTATTCAGCCTCAAGCCATTGCAGGATTCAATCTTCTAGAATCTTCTTGTGCCCTACAAAAAAGGCCACTTTTGGTGGAAATTAATTGAAGAATGAGGTGGTGAATTTGATTACTGGAATAGGTTGTGTGTTGTGTTCTTGAGCAAGACACTTTATTTCACGTTGCTCCAGTTCACTCAGCTGTAGAAATGAGTTGCGACGTCACTGGTACCAAGCTGTATCGGCCTTTGCCTTTCCCTTGGATAACATTGGTGGTGTGGAGAGGGGAGGCTGGTATGCATAGACTGCTGGTCTTGCATAAACAACCTTGCCTGGGCTTGTGCCTCAGGGGTTTAACCGTGTAGGTGCAATCCCATGGTCATTCATAACCAATGGAGATCTTTTTCTAATATATGCTTATTATTTTGTTGTTCGTCTGAAAGGAACTGGGATTTTTTTGTTTGTTTTAAGTTGGGTAATTTTATTTGTTTTTATTTGAATAATAATTTTAACTTCATCAACTGATTATTTTCAAGTGCATACCTTAACATGATATCAATTAGTTTGAGGTTAAAATCTAGTTTACCACTGTATAAAATAGTGTATAGACACAGGCATTGCTGACCAAAACTTTGCGAGTGGATTTGGAAGGCGGAAACTGAAAGAAGCCCATCATATATATATATATTGGCCTGCTCGCTTAGCCAGCGGGATGGCGTCATTTGAAGGCTAAAACAATGCGAAGCGCATTGTGACCAGCGATGTGTAGCAACATCTGATAGCCTGATTGGTCATGGTGATCATGGTGATATATATATATATTTGTTTGTGTGTGTCTTTGCCTACCCCAACTCTCTTGACAACCAATGTTGGTATGTTTATGCCCCTGTAACTTAGAGGTTCAGCAAAAGGGACCAATAGAATAAGTATCGAGTTTACAAAGAATAAGTATTGGGGGTCGATTTGTTCGACTAAAAGGCAGTGCTCCAGCATGGTCGCGGTCAAATGACTGAAACAAGTAAAAGATTAAAAGAAAAATACAATACAGTGTTTATTATAGAGTTGTAGAATTGCTTAGTTCTGGGGTTCGGAGTATTTGGTCTGGTAATGTGAGCTGGCAGAAACGTTAGCATGCCGGGTGAAATGCCTAGAGGGTATTTCGTCTGGCCGTTATGTTCTGAGTTCAAACTCCACCGAGGTCGACTTTGCCTTTTATCCCTTCGGGGTCGATAAATTAAGTACCAGTTACGCACTGGGGTCGATGTAATCGAGTCAATCCCTTTGCCTGTCCTTGTTTGTCCCTTCTATGTTTAGCCCCTTGTGTGCAATAAAGAAATAAGAATCGTTAGCACGCCAGGCAAAATGCTTGCGGTATTTCGTCTGGTTTTATGTTCTGAGTTCAAACTCCATCGAGATCCTTTGCCTTTCATCCTTTCGGGGTCGATTAAATAAGTACCAGTTACGCACTGAAGTCAATGTAATCGACTTAAATCCTTTGTCTTTCCTTGTCTGTCCCCTCTATGCTTAGCCCCCTGTGAGCAATAAAGAAACAAATGTGCTGTTCCCAAATAAACCTAATCAGCGTCTACGTTACAATCGAAAATATTCAAGTTATCGGATATCTTAGAATTATATTGGAGTCAGCTATTCATAAAGTCGGAAATATTTTTAATTAAAAAAACAAAATGCATGAACATAATCGAAAGCTACACATTTAAAAATGCCTGCATGGCGATCTTTCGTCTCTAGTAGACCTTTTCGTCGATTTCCTTAAAAAAATTTTTTTTTTTACATATGGGCTTGCGGGAACTTTTGAAGTAATGAGAGCGAAAGAGACTAAGAGAAAGCGATTTTACGACGACGGAAGTTCTTTTGAAGTTACTGTGCATGGCAAGCATTGATGTACATGTGTGTGTCTGTGCGTGTGTGTGTTTGATGGGGTGTGGGAGACAGACAGTATGTTGTGTAAGTGAAGTGCTTCTGTTAGTGTGTGTGAAAGAAAGAGATAACTGAAATTTTTTACTCTGTGTATGTGTATATGTATGTATATTACTTCAAAAGTTCCCGCAAGCCCATATGTAAAAAAAAATTTTTTTTTTCAGAAATCGACGGAAAGGTCTACTAGAGACGAAAGATCGCCAAATGCATCTCTGCAAAATTTCCGTAAGAAATATGCAGCGAAACAGAATGTTTTGAAGGTGAAAAATCGGTTCGGGGCACCAAACTGTAGTTACGCCACATTTTAAAGCCAAAAAAAGCAATAGTTTCAAATTTTGGCACAAGGCCAGCAATTTCGGGGTGGATGGGTAGGTGGGAAGGTCGATTATATTAACCCCGACTTCTCAACTGATACTTATATGACCCCAGTTCATTCCTATTGCTGTGTGTGTGTGTGACTTGTTCATGAACACGGACAGAACATTCCTGAAGACCGGTGTTGATAGAATGAAGTTCTCCGAGTAAAAGATGTTCCCTTGCAGAAGTGCATTGAACTAGGAAATAGACAGACCGTCGGAAAACTGGAACCAAAGAAGACTATTAAAAGATGGTACTACTTGAGAACAGTGGTCCCGGTGCGCGCACTCGCGTAGTCGCGCATCCGCTCTTGCTAGTTGTGACTAGTCGATCCTACGACTACTAGCAAAGTAAATAAAACACAAAATAAATAATTTTTTTACACAAAATAAATAAATAAGGAAACACAAAGTAAATAATTTTTTAAACAAAGTAAATAAAACAAAAAATAAATAATTTTTGTTAAACAAAATAAATAAAACACAAAAAAAACAAGTAATTAATTTTTTAAACAAAGTAAAAAAATACAAAAAAACAAAGTAAGGATCGACTAGTCATGACTAGCTGGCGCGGGTGCGCGAGTACGCGAGTGCGCGCACCGGGACCACTGTTCTCAAGTCGTGCCTTAAAAAGTTGCATGAAATATATAATTAAAACTTAGAAATAAATATTCTTAAAATTCCGGGAGAGTGTCTATCTAAGGGAAATAACCGGAGTGGCGCCCGGTGAAAGCGAGATAAGTCCTGGAAACTGACGGAGGAAAAATTATCTCCAAACATGAACCGAAATGATGGAAGCGAACTGGTTATTGGTGATCGTATCGAATGTGATGATTATTTTGGGACGATAAAATATATAGGAGAAGTTGACGCGATGGAAGGTGTTTGGTTTGGCATTGATTGGGATGAAATTCATCGGGGAAAACATGACGGTAGCTATAAAGGTAGGCGTTACTTTCAAGCAGGACATCCTAAATCTGGTTCGTTTATTAAACCAATAAAGGCTAAATTGGGACAATCTTTCCCTGAGGCTTACGTCTGTAAAGTTAAAGATGTTATTGATGTGCCTTCAAGAATTTTGATTCTCAATAATCATGCAATCTATGGACTTGGTTCCCAGGAAGTGACCAGTCAGTTTTCGGCGATTGCGTCAAAAATAACAGAACTAGATCTTTCTGGTAATTTGTTGAAGAACTGGACTCAAGTTGCTGAAATTACTAACTTAATTCCTAATCTGTTGAAGTTAAATGTAAGTAATAACCGTTTAATAATTCCTGAACACGCGGAAAACTTGTCAAAATCTTTTGCCAAAGTAGAAGATCTGGTTTTAAACCGAATGAACTACGACTGGGCCAACATTTTATCTGCTGCGTCGATGTTTCCGTCCCTTCGAGGTTTGTACGTGTGTTTTAATAATTTGGAAAAATTGGATGATTCCACGGGGAAATTGACAAACCTGAAATTTCTCTCATTAATAGACAATCGCTTAAGTGACTGGAACGAACTTTTAAAACTTGGTCAACTTCCTCAATTGAGCACACTTTATGTAAGTAACAATCAACTGACAGCTGTCTCCTTCAATGACGTACCTTTGGAAGACGGCGAGAAAACCACATATTTTCCTTCTCTGAAGTGTTTAGATTTAAGCAGCAACCTCATCGATAACCTGTCATCAATCGATGAGCTTAGTAAATTAGCCAACCTTGCCGAGTTTTCTTTCCTTCATAATCCAGCAGCAGATATAGATGAGGACAAACTATTTAATTTGATAATTGCCAAAATTGGCAGTTTAAAAAAATATTCAAAAGCCGAATTCCTTGTCGAAGAACGGAAAAGTGCTGAAATATTTTATCTTCGCATGGTTGAGAAACTGGCATTAGAGAAAAATATCAGTGAAGAAGACACAGCTAAAACATGTTCAAGATACAAAGAACTGGTAAAGTTGTATGGACATGCAAGTCCTGAATCATTAATAACCAAGACAACTGTTCTACGAGATAAATTAATTGCAGTTGACATTGAAACTGTTAATATTCCTGATAAAGTGTTCAAGAACAAGAAATTATCTCCAACCATGACCATTCTAAAACTGAAGTTACTTGTACAAAAACTCTTTAAAATTCAAGAAATAACTAACCTAGAATTATCTTATATCAGTAAAAACAATTCTCAATTGAAAGTTCACTTAGAGAATGATTTGCATGAACTGTCGTTTTACAGTATAGAAAATGGTGATAATCTCGTTGCAAAATGGTAATTTATGCTTTACTTCATTCCTGTCTATGATAACTTTAAACCGGCAACTATTGTGTTTTGTAAAATATTTCCTGCATGAACTTTTATTAAAAGTGTGAGACACTTCAGTTTTTTTTCTTTTTTTTGTTTTAGTATTTTAGTTTTGTTTTCACCATGAAAGCTAAGCTCATGCTGGAGTCCTTCTTTCAGAACTGTAATCATGTTTATGTTTGTCTCGCTCTCTCTGTACTTGACAACTAGTGTTGGTCTGTTTCCATACTTGTAACTTAGCGGTTCAGCAAAAAGTGCCCGATGTAATAAGTACTAGACTTAAAAATTCACACTGGGGTCGGTTTGATTGACTTAACCCTTTATGATAGTACCCCTGCATGGCTGTAGATAATGACTGAAACAAGTAAAATGAACTCATTTCACGTTGCTCCAGCCTACTCAGCTGGTAAAAATGAGTAATCCTGCGATGGACCGGCGTCCCATCCAGGTGGGGAATTTCTACGCCACTGAAACTGGGAAACCAGCCCTTATGAGCCTGGCATGGCTCGAGAAGAAGGAAAGATGCCCTTCCTGTCACCAGTCCTCACTTGTTTCCAAGCTAAGTAATATTTTACAGTTGTCAGACATGTTTTGATACAAGATTGGAAATGAGAGTTGTAAACAAGCATCACTGTCATACAAGCAGTGTTGCTCATTCCCTGTCTTTCATGAAAAAAAACCCAGAAATATTTGCACATGCGGAAATATTACTTTGCTTGGAAACATGTATGGGTTGGTGATAAGGTGGACATCTCGTGACGAGAAATTCTTATTATTTGAAAGGGGACAAGCTGGCAGAGTCATTAACATGCCAGACAAAATGCTTAGAAGCATTCCATCTGTCTTTAGGTTCAAATGCTACCAAGGTTGATTTTATCTTTCATCCTTTTGGGAGATGAGGAAGCATGAAATAAATACCAGTTGAGCATGAGTGTTGATGTAATTGACTAACTCCTTCTACAAGAAATTTCGGGACTTATGCTTGTAGAAGTACGGATTATTTGAGAGAGAAGTGGTTTACAGAATCAGTGGAGTATTAGACAAAATGTCTTGTAATTAAATACTTTACATCTGATTTCAAAACCCACCAAACTGAAGTTGATCTTTAATCCATGCAGTTAATAAAATATACACCAATCATGTAACAGATACTATTTAACCCTTTCGTTACCATTCACTGCCTTTACTCTTTACTCTCTTTTACTCTTTTATTTGTATTTGTTTCAGTCATTTGACTGCGGCCATGCTGGAGCACCGCCTTTAGTCGAGCAAATCGACCCCGGGACTTATTCTTTGTAAGCCCAGTACTTATTCTATCGGTCTCTTTTGCCGAACTGCTAAGTGATGGGGATGTAAACTCACCAGCATCGGTTGTCAAGCAATGCTAGAGGGACAAACACAGACACACAAACATATACACACACATACATATATACGACAGGCTTCTTTCAGTTTCCATTTACCAAATCCACTCACAAGGCATTGGTCGGCCCGAGGCTATAGTAGAAGACACTTGCCCAAGATGCCATGCAGTGGGACTGAACCTGGAACCATGTGGTTGGTAGGCAAGCTACTTACCACACAGCCACTCCAGTGCCTTTGTTTCAATTGATTTTGCAATTAAACACTTAGTAGAGTAATTGTTGTCATTTAGGTGTAAGGGGGGTGAGCTGGCAGAATCGTTAGCATCATGGACAAAATTCTTAGTAGCATTTCATCCTTCTTTATGCTCTGAGTTAAAATTCTGTGAAGCTTGACTTTGTCTTTCATCCTTTCAGGGTTGATGTAAAAATAAGCACCAGCTGAGCTCTGGGTTCAGCGTAATTGACCAGCACCTTCCCCTAAAATTTCCACCTTTATGCCTACAGCAGAAAGGATTTTTAAACTGTTGTAAGGCAGTGAGCTGGCAGAATCATTAGCATGCTTAGCCGCATTTCACCTGCCTTTAGGTTCTGAGTTCAATTTCTGCCAAGGTCGACTTTGCTTGTATTCTTTCAGGATTGATAAAATAAGTACAAGTCAAGCACCAGAGTAGAGGTAATCGACTTCTCCCTTCTCTGGAACATGCTAGCAATGGTTTACATGTAATATTTAATTAGAATACATCCTTGAGATATTAAATATTACATTCTTTTGCAAAATTCAGTGGTGTCCACTGTGATGTACATTTAAGATTGTTCTCTACTGACAAAGACGTGGGTATGGGGTTAAGAAGTTTGCTTCAGTAATCACATGGGTTGAGGTTCAATTTCACTGAACAGCATTTTGGGTAAATGCCTTCTACAACAGCCCTGCACTAATCAAAGACTTGTGAGAAGATTTGGCTGATGAAAACTGAAAGACGCTCATCATGTGGGTTATGCGCTTGCATGCATAAATACATTTGTGTCCCCTTGTCTTGACATTGTGTCATAATTGAAAATGAGAACCCCTGTCATGCAAGCAGTAACATTCATTTCCATTATTCTGTGGAAACATGTCTGGTAATTGGGGAAATACTATCTTGTTTAGAAGCATGTGAGGGTGGACAACAGGAAGGGCATCCAGCTGTAGAAAATCTGCCCAAATAGACTCCATCAGACTCATAGAAAAGTGGATGTTAAAATGATGGTGATCTATCATTTATTTGCTTCAGTCATTAGACTGCAGCCATGCTGGAGCACTGCCTTGAAGAATTTTAAGTCCAATGAACTGACCCTGCTACTTTTATTCTTTTTCTTTTTTAATAGTACATAGGCGCAGGAGTGGCGGTGTGGTAAGTAGCTTGCATACCAACCACATGGTTACGGGTTCAGTCCCACTGCGTGGCATCTTGGGCAAGTGTCTTCTGCTATAGCCCCAGGCTGACCAATGCCTTGTGAGTGGATTTGGTAGACGGAAACTGAAAGAAGCCTGTCGTATATATGTATATGTATGTGTCTGTATATGTTTGTATGTCTGTGTTTGTCCCCCTAGCATTGCTTGACAACTGATGCTGGTGTGTTTACGTCCCCGTCACTTAGCGGTTCGGCAAAAGAGACCGATAGAATAAGTACTGGGCTTACAAAGAATAAGTCCCGGGGTCAATTTGCTTGACTAAAGGTGGTGCTCCAGCATGGCCGCGGTGAAATGACTGAAACAAGTAAAAGAGTAAAAGAGAGTATTCTGTTGGTTTGTCTTGCTAAATGACCAAGTTATGGGGATGTAACCACCAACATCAATTGTCAAACAGTGGAAGACAAATACACACAAACACACACACATTCAATTTCTGCCAGCTTGCCACCTTATTAACAATAATAATCTTTTCTATTAGAAGTACAATGCCTGATAATGATAATAGCATCCACTTTTCTGTCTTTTATGATCAGATGCCCTTCCTGTGGAGGCACGTAGCTTAGTGGTTAGGGTGTTGAACTCATGATCGTAAGGTTGTGGTTTCAATTCCTGGACTTCATTTTCCCATTGCTCCAGTCCGCTCAGCTGGCAAAAGTGAGTAATCCTGTGATGGACCGGCGTCCCATCCAGGTGGGGAATTTCTACGCCACTGAAACTGGGAAACCAGCCCTTATGAGTCTGGCATGGCTCGAGAAAAGGGAAAGATGCCCTTCCTGTCACCAGTCCTCACTTGTTTCCAAGCTAAGTAATGTTTTACAGTTGTCAGACATGTTTTGATACAAGATTGGAAATGAGAGTTGTAAACAAGCATCACTGTCATACAAGCAGTGTTGCTCATTCCCCGTCTTTTATGAAAAAAAACCCAGAAATATTTGCACATGCAGAAATATTACTTTGCTTGGAAACATGTATGGGTTGGTGATAAGGTGGACATCTGGCCATAGAATATCTGCAGAAAGAAATTCCACCTGAGCCATGCAAGCATGAAAAAAAAGAAAAAAACCTGATGTTGAAACAATGATGGTGATGATATGGTGATTCTGTGACCTCTTCAGAAATAATATCTGTTGCCACACACTTGGTCCTTCCTTAAGTTTCCAGTTGCTATGTGTTGACAGGTATTTATGCAGCTTTCTAACTTACTTTATATATCATCATCATCATCATCATCATCATCATTTAGCGTCCGTTTTCCATGCTAGCATGGGTTGGACGGTTCTACTGGGGTCTGTGAAGCCAGAAGGCTTCATCAGGCCCAGTCAAATCTGGCAGTGTTTCTACGGCTGGATGCCCTTCCTAACGCCAACCACTCCGTGAGTGTAGTGGGTGCTTTTTACGTGCCACCCGCACTGGTGCCAGACAGAGCTGGCAAACGGCCACGAACGGATGGTGCTTTTTATGTGCCACCGGCACGAGGGCCAGGCGAGGCTGGCAACGGACACGAAACGGGGCGGTGCTGGCAACGGTCGCGAAACGGAAAGTTCTCTTACATGCCACCGGCACTGGTAACACATCTGCAATTTCCATTGATCGATTTCGATTCTGATCCTCACTTACCTCAATGGGTCTTCACAAGCAGAGTTTCGACATGCCACCGGCACTGGTAGCACATCCGCAATTTCCATTGATCGATTTCGATTCTGATCCTCACTTGCCTCAACACGTCTTCACAAGTAGAGTTTTGTGTCCCAAGAAGGGAAGGTATGCATACGTAGGCTGGCTCCATCCCATGTAGAAGGCCACGGGTTGTGGACTCACTTGTCCTGCCGGGTCTTCTCGCGCATATATATAATGTGTGTATATATATATATATATAAAAATAAATAAATGCACCCTTTTTAAAGCCTAGCCAGGCTCATGGGCCCAGTTTCTATGGCGTATGTGCTCCCCAGCGACATGAAATGAAGTGTTTTGCTCAAGAACATAAACGCATTGCCCGGTCCAGGAATCAAAACCACAATCTTACGATCATGATGCTGACACCCTAACCACTAAGCCACGTGCCTCCACAAAAATGTTCCTTCTTAAACCATGCCAGACTCATAAGGGCCGGTTTCCCGGTTTCGGTGGCTTAGAAATTCCCCACTTGGATGGGAGACCGATCCATCGCAGGATTACTCATCTTTGCCAGCTGAGTGGACTGGAGCAATGTGAAAATGAAGTGTTTTGCTCAAGAACACAACGCATCACCCGGTCCAGGAATTGAAACCACAACCTTACGATCATGAGTTCAACACTCTAACCACTAAACTATGTGCCTCCACGACTTATTGTATATATATCATCATCATCATCATCATTTAGCGTCCGCTTTCCATGCTAGCATGGGTTGGACGGTTCAACTGGGGTCTGTGAAGCCAGAAGGCTGCATCAGGCACAGTCTGATCTGGCAGTGTTTCTACGGCTGGATGCCCTTCCCAACGCCAACCAATATATATATACATATATATATACACACACACACACGTGTGTATAAATATATATAATCTATATAAAGGTTACAATACATGTATTAAAGTGTTAATAATAGTTTCATACGTTGAGAAATATCTCAAACATAATCTTCAGATGCAAACCACATATCATAATGAACCAAAGACATTTTCTGTAGTTCATTATGATATGTGGTTTGCGCCTGAGGAATATGTTTGAGTTTTCTCAACACATGAAACTATTTGTAGCACTTTAATACATGTATTGTAACATTTATATAAATTATATTTATCTCTCACAGATGGAGTACATTTTTTGTTGAATTTTCTACCACAGATCAGTACATTATATATATGTGTGTGTGTGTGTGTGTAGTTGTTTTTTGTTCATTACCTTCCACCATTTCTATCTAATTTACTACTCATTTACAAACTTACATTATTTAGGTGTCTTCTTATATACATACATAATATATATAGATATGTAAGTATGTACATATATGTACGTATATATATATATATATATAATATATATATATATATTATATATATATATTTTTATAGAAGGAGCTTCTACAGGACTAGAACTGTTTCATTCAGATGAAATCTTCAGGAATGCTTCCTGAAGATTTCATCTGAATGAAACAGTTCTAGTCCTGTAGAAGCTCCTTCTATAAAATAAATTACTTTACTCTGCTATGTATTGAGTACCTTATTTACTGTGGTTAACCCCGACTCAACCCGGGACCTACATATATATATATATATATATTTATATTACATATATATGCATATATTATACATACATATATATATATATATATATTATACATACATACAAACAAACAGTATACATATATAACAAAACAGGAAAGTGGAAATGTTTTAGTATAATTTATTCTGCATTTGACATGTTTCATTTGCTGATAGGTGCTACAAAGATTTACATGTTATATACATATGTAAAGAATTTCTTATGAGAAATTTATCAGATAAAGAGAAAATTTTTACTACACAATACAAAAATACACCTAGATGAAGCGTTTATATATACAACCTCCAATACCGTTCATAGCCATGACTTGATCCCTTAACCCTTTCGTTACCATATCTATTTTGAGATGTTCTGTGTTTCTTTCAATTACGTTAAATATAACAAAGAATTTAGTAAATTAACTCAGTTATCATTCAACTAGTGTTAGGAACATAAATTGTGACTAATGTTTGGTGGAAGATTTTAATTCAAATTTTATGAAAACAAGACATTTGTACTCAAAGCAAGAGCCAGTTTCAGCCAGGTTGGTAATGAAAGGGTTAACTTGACATTATCCATGGCATCCATCATAATCCCATAATGTTGAACTTTCCCAGACATCTTTCACACTAGCATTATCTATCCTGTCAACTGCTTTCCTACTTTGTCCAAAAATTCTTTCCAGATAATAAACCTTGAAGTTAACTAAGTCACCTTGATCCATTGACTGGAGCAAAGAATCTGTGTTCTTAAGGTTGTGTTCCATTCTGATGTTATCAGAAACATCACCATCATCATCGTTTAACGTCCGTTTTCTATGCTGGCATGGGTTGGACGGTTTGACTGGGGACTGGCAAACCAGAAGGCTGCACCAGGCTCCAATCTGATCCAGCAAGGTTTCTACAGCTGGATGCATTTCCTAATGCCAACCACTCCGAGGGTATAGTGGATGCTTTTTATGTGTAACTGGCATGGGAACCAGTCAGGCAGCACTGGCAACAACCACATGTGGATGGTACTTTTTATGTACCACCATTTATGTCTATTTGGTGGGTTAGTGCCACATGTAAAAGGAGCAATACTTTGTAAGAAATATTACACCTAACAGTGTACCTTTGTATAGCAGGGCAGTAGGCTTGGAAAAGCACATGGCCCAGTGGTTAGAGCGTCAGGCTCTCAAGCATGAGGTAGTGAGTTTGATTCCTAGACTGGGCTGTATTCTTGAGCAAGACATTTTATTTGATGTTGCTCCATTTTACTCAGTTGTAGAATTGGGTTGTGATGTCACTGGTGCCAAGCTGTATCAGCCTTCCCCTTGGATAACATTGGTGCCATGGAGAGGGGAGGCTGTTATGCATGGGTGACTGCTGGTCTTTCATAAACAGCCTTGCCCAGATTGATACCTTGGAGGAGAACTTTCTACGTGCAATCCCATAGTCATTCATGACCGATGAGGGTCTTTATCCCTTTAGTCTTGGAAAAGGTTCATAGTCACCCAATTCTTTTTATTTGAAAGCCAAATCACAGCTTGATTAAACTTAACACCTGAAACCTACCTATTGGTTAATTGTAATGATGCAAAAACAGAGACTTTCATTTCATATCACCAACATCATCGACAGTATTTCCTCATTCAAGAATTGTCATGGAATTATAAAAACCTTAATTCTTTAGCTTTTGAACTGACCATATATGGCCCAAATATTCTTCCAGTTATATGCTCAAACTGTCAAAATCTGATCTCTTACACCTACCCTACAATGTCTTTGTAAAAATGAACAGTTACATCTCTGAGTAATTCAAAGCAATGCAAACTAATATACATTTGACAGAGTAATCATCATCATCATTTAATGTCTGCCTTCCATGCTGGCATGGGTGGGATGGTTTGACAAGAGCTGGCCAGGCAGAAGCCAGCAACACTCTTCTGTAACTGTTTTGCAGGATTTTTACAGCCGGATGCCCTTCCAAACACCACCATTCAGCAGAGTGGACTTAGTGTTTCTTACATGGCACAAGCACAGGTGAGGTTAGTTTTGGCAAGGTTTTTACAGCTGGATTCCCTTCCAAACAACAACCACTTTATAGTGTGGACTGGGTGCTTTTAAGTGGCACCTGCACTGACAGGGTCACCAAGTACTTGCAAGACAAAAAAAAAAAATTAAATGCTAAATGGTTAAAGTTTGGTATCAGTTTTCTTCACCAGAAATTTTTTTAAAATGTCCTGGCAGGCAATCACTTCCAGAAAAGCCAAACTTCATCAAAATTGTACACTCGTTCTGGTATGTAGCTTCTTTCAGCAATCAATTTCTTTGGTTTTTCAGGATAATTAATAACAGCCCCTACAACAGCAGTGGCAGTTTCACTGACTATTTTAATGTTGTACAAAATAAGGCACTTCTTTAAACCTTTCAAACCAGTAGTTAATAACCAGAAAAGGATTTTGCATTACATGTTGCTCCATGGCCATTTTGCAAATTGCCATAAAAACTTTTAGCTTTCATATAGAAAAAACAATTTTGTTTATCAACACATAGCATTTCATCTGATCAGCAATCTACACACACAATAGAGACATTCCATATTAACCCTTTTGTTACTGTATATATTTTGAGATGCTCTGTGTTTCTTTCAATTACTTTAAATATAACAAAGAATTTAGTAAAATAACTTAGTTATCATTCAGCTTGTGTCAGGAACATAAATTGTGACTTAGGTTTGGTGGAAGATTTTAATTAAAACCTTAAGCAAACAAGACATTTGTACAACAAAGCCGGGTTGGTAACAAAAGGGTTAAACATTGTATCAGATCTAAGCAAGAGAATATTTCTCCATGGTTGGTCATGTTTTTCTCAGAAGATTGGAAACAAAGGACACGTCTTGTGTGACAGTGATGCTCATTCATGACTAGTGTGTGATATTAATGATATCAAAGTATAGAGTCATATACACATGCACACAAACTTTTCTCTCTCTCTCTCTCTCTCTCTCTCTCTCTCTCTCTATATATATATATATATATATATATATATATAAGCAAATTAGCTTGTTAGAAAACCACTGTAAAAGATGAAACTATCTATACTGAGTAGTAATGCTTATCACCACTTGAGGCTTGAGGCTTCCACTTAAGGACTTGATTGATGAATTTTGTTCATCTGCTGAGCATTGGTCTGTTCTTCTTTTGACCTCCTCACTGCTGATAAAGTTGTTCCATTTGATGTCCAGTATTTTCTGGAGACATCTGCTATCAAAAGTGTCCACTTTCTTTGACTGGTTTTCAGTTGCTATGGTTAAATTCAATGACAATACTAAACAGGTGGGCAGAACAAAGTTTCTACTCAAAAATTAATTTAGAGCATGTAAAAAAATATTTCTTTATTATTAAAATATATGAGCAAATGATATGAAATTTATATAAAGCATATATCAACTACAGTTTTATATATATAGATATTATTTCCTCAATTTTATGAAAGCAGAATAATTGCCTGTTTAACGTTATCATAGACAGGAATGTATTAAAGCCAGAATTACCACTTTGCAATTAAACTATCGCCATTTTCTATGCTGTAATGAGACAGTGGCTTAAAATCATCGTCTAATTCAACTTTTACTTCAGGATTTTCTCTGCTGATATAAGATAGTTTTAGATTAGTCATTTCCTGAATTTTAAAGAGTTTTTGTACAAGTGACTTCAGTTTTAGAATGGTTATGTCTGGAGACAATTTCTTGTTCTTCAATACTTTATCAGGAATATTATCAGTTTGGATATCAACAGCAATTAATTTATCTCGTAGCAGAATTGTTTTAGTTATCAATGATTGTGGACTCGCATGTCCATATTTCTTCACCAGTTCTTTGTACCTTGAACAGGTTTTAGCTGTGTCTTCTTCACCAATATTTTTTTCTAATGCCTCCCTCTCAACCATATCTAGATAATATACTTCAGCATTTTTCCTTTCTTCATCACGAATAAGGGTTTTATCATATTTTTTTAAACTGCCAATTTTACCAACGGTAATATAAAATAGTTTGTCCTTATATACAGCTCCCAATGGGTTATTTGCTAAAATAAGCTCAGTCAGGTTGGCCAGTTTGCTAAGCTCATCGATTGATGACCGGTTATTGATGTCATTCTTGTTTAAACTTAGACATTCAAGAGAACGAAAATGTGATGTTTTCTTGCCATCTTCCAAAGATACGTCATTAAAAGAGACGGATGTCAATTGATTGTTATTTACGTAAAGTGTGCTCAACTGAGGAAGCTGACCAAATTTTAAAAGTTCATTTTCATCACTAATACGATTGTTTGACAATGAGAGGAATTTTAGCTTTGTCAATTTTCCTGTGGAATCAATAAATGTTTCCAAATTATTGAAACTTGCATACAAACGTTGAAGTGATGGAAACATTGATGTAACAGATAAAATGTTAGCCCAGTTATAGTCCATCCTGTTCAGAATAAGTTCTTCTACATTTGTAAAAGATTTTGCAAACATTTCTACATTTTCAGGAATTATCAAACGGTTACTACTTACATTTAATAGTATTAGATTAGGAATAATGTTAGCAATTTCCACAACTTGAGTCCAACTCTTCAACAGGTTAGTAGAAAGATCTAGTTCTGTTAATTTTGAGGCAATTGACAAAAACTGACTGGTCACTTCCTGGGAACCAAGACCATAAATTCCATAATTATTGAGAATCAGAATTCTTGGAGGCATAATTAAAACATCTTTAGCTTTACAGGCATAAGCATCAGGAAAAGACTGTCCGAGGTTAATGTGAAGTGGGTTAATAAAGGAACCAGATTTAGGATGGCTTGCTTGATAATAACACCTACCTTTATAGCTACCGTCATGTTTTCCCCGATGAATTTCATCCCAGTCAATGCCAAACCAAATACCTTCCATTGTGTCAACTTCTCCTATATATTTTATCGTCCCAAAACAATTCTCACTTTCAATACGATCACCAATAACCAGTTTGCTTCCATCATTTCGGTTCATATCTGGAAATAATTTCTTGTTTCTGATCATTTCTTCTGGAATATCACCATCTGTTAAATGACTTTGGAGGGAATGCTTTTCAGGATATTCATAACCATATTTCTGTCCTAGTTCTTTGTACCTTGAACACGTTTTAGTTAAGTCTTCTTCACTGATATTTTTCTCTAATGCCTGTTTCTCAATCATGCGAAGATAAAATATTTCAGCATCTTTCTGTTTTTCATCATGGATAATAGTTTTTGCATACTTTTTTAAACTGCCAATTTTGGCAATTATCAAATTAAACAGTTTGTCCTCATCTATATCTGCTGTTGGATTATGAAGGAAAGAAAACTCGGTAAGGTTGGCTAATTTACTAAGCTCATCAATTGATGACAGGTTATCGATGAGGTTGCTGCTTAAATCTAAACACTTTAGAGAAGGAAAATATGTGGTTTTCTCACCGTCTTCCAAAGGTACGTCATTGAAGGAGACGGCTGTCAGTTGATTGTTATTTACATAAAGTGTGCTCAATTGAGGAAGTTGACCAAGTTTTAAAAGTTCGTTCCAGTCACTTAAGCGATTGTCTATTAATGAGAGAAATTTCAGGTTTGTCAATTTCCCCGTGGAATCAGCCAATTTTTCCAAATTATTAAAACACACGTACAAACCTTGAAGGGACGGAAACATCGACGTAGCAGATAAAATGTCGGCCCAGTCGTAGTTCATTCGGTTTAAAACCAGATCTTCTACTTTGGCAAAAGATTTTGACAAGTTTTCCGCGTGTTCAGGAATTATTAAACGGTTATTACTTACATTTAACTTCAACAGATTAGGAATTAAGTTAGTAATTTCAGCAACTTGAGTCCAGTTCTTCAACAAATTACCAGAAAGATCTAATTCTGTTATTTTTGAGGCAGTCGCCGAAAACTGACTGGTCACTTCCTGGGAACCAAGACCATAGATTACATAATTATCGAGAATCAAAATTCTTGAGCGCACATCTACGATATCGCCATGTTTACAGACGTAAGCGTCAGGGAAAGATTGTCCCAATTTAGCCTTTATTGGTTTAATAAACGAACCAGATTTAGGATGTCCTGCTTGAAAGTAACGCCTACCTTTATAGCTACCGTCATGTTTTCCCCGATGAATTTCATCCCAATCAATGCCAAACCAAATACCTTCCATTGCTTCAACTTCTCCTATAAATTTTATCGTCCCAAAATAATCATCACATTCGATACGATCACCAATAACCAGTTCGCTTCCGTCTTTTCTCTTCATGTTTGGAGATAGTTTTTCCTCCGTCAGTTTCTAAGAAATTATCTCGCTTCCACTGGAAACTATGAGAGTGATTTCCCTTAGATAAACACTCTTTTTTCCCCCTCTTTTGTTTGTTCTTTTTATATATAAAAGATAAAAAGAAACAAGTTTTGTAACGAAGGGGGGGGGGGAGAAAACGTGGAGTGTCACGTGGGGAAGGCGGTGGCAAACCCGCGGGAATAAAACTGATTTACTATGGTAGCTGGTTATTTTTTTTCTCTCTTTTACCAACTTTTCTGGAAGTTTGTCCTCTTCAAGTCAACCCCTAGCGGCACCTCGCACCCGAAAAATTCGGCGCAAACAATGTCGTTATGTAATTGATACCTGATGACGTAAACTATCAGATATAGTGTTTAGTGCTCCAGCATGGCCGTAGTCAAAATGACTGGAGCAAGTAAAAGAATAGAAAATATAGTTATTTAAGTTTTTTGCTTTTATTTTTTTATCGTTTTTTTTTTTCCTGAAATATGATCTCAAGGACACCTGTACCAGAGTGTCACTCAGTAGAATGGCGAAGGTTTCCGATTATAAATGTTATTTTAAATTAAATTAAACCTTTTATTAACGTGAATTCACAGTATAAAGAAAGGTGGGTACACACACACACACACACACACACACATACACACACACTTATTCTTTTACTTGTTTCTGTCGTTTTGATTGTGGCCATGCTGGAGCACCGCCTTTAGTCGAACAAATCGCCCCCCTGGATTTAGTCTTTGTAAGCCTGGTACTTATTCTATCGGACGCTTTTGCCGAACCACTAGCTTATGGGGACGTAAGCACACCAAGATCGATTTTTCAAGCGATGGGGTGCGCGCGCGCGTGTGTGTGTGTGTGTTCAATTACATCAAGGATATAAAATCGAATACAGGTAAAAAAAAACCCGATAGAATAAGTACTAGGCTCACAAAGAATAAGTCCTGGGGTCGATTTGCTCGACTAAAGGCGGTGCTCCAGCATGGCCACAGTCAAATGACTGAAACAAGTAAAAGTAAGTATTTATATATAATCTTTCAAGTAGGATTTAATGAGGCTGCGCTGTAAGAAGTTCATTTCCCATCCATATAGTTTTGGACAAATGTCTTCTATTATAGCCCTGGGTTGATCAAAGGTTTGAGACTGGTAGCCGTTGTGTGTGCGTGTGTATAGGGGGGGGGTGTTACTGTCTTCTTGCCTTGACATTGTGTGACAGTTGTAAACAAGTGTCATTCTCATGCAAGCTGTGTCCTTTGATTTCAGTCTGGCCATGGGAAACCTCATTTGGGAAAAAATGAGAGTTGGCCACAGGGAGGACGGTAGAAAAATCTGCTTCACCAAATTCTGTCAAACTCATGTAAGCAGCTGGGAAAAGGGAACATTAAAATGATGGTGATGATGATGACGACGGCGACGACGCTAATGATGGTGATGATGATGATGATGACGACGGCGACGACGCTAATGATGGTGATGATGATATTTCGCTGCTAAAATAGGTCATGAGAATTTTATTGAACATGGCCTTCACATTTATCTTAAACGTGTATAAATTTTGAGATTAGATTAGGCCGTCCATATTTCTCTGATAACTCAGTAGATTTTTTTCATTTGAATAACATTCGCCGCGTGTTATTAATTTTATTGTTGATATATAAATAAAAGCCCCTCTTATCGAAGTTGAAACTGATAACAGAATTGCGAGGACTGTTCCACTGTGACATAAACTTATTTATATGAGAAATTAACAATGTTGAATTAACATTCAATAAAATGCAAATTTATACTTTTGTTACGTTTTTACTATTATACCCATCATAAGTAAGTTGGAAAAATTCTTAGCATGCTAGACAAAATGTCTAGCAGCATTTCATCCATCTCTACATTCTGAATTTAAATTCCACTTATGAGAGCGGTTGGGTTTGTTTTCAGTAATCTCGCTTGTGTGAGCAGACGAGTTTATTTCAGATATTCTCATTTTAAAAATCATCTCTGACTAATTGTTGAGAGGATGTTGGTGTTGCCTTGGCGGAAGTTTGCGCTCTCTGAGTGCTCTTGTTATTATTATTTTTACAATTATTATTATTATTATTACAATTATTATTATTATTATTACAATTATTATTATTATTATTATTATTGAGTGAGAGAGCAGAGCATGCCATCAAAGTGACACTGGGGTAAAATATACGAAGCCCAGTATACCCATCATGACTACCCATCTGATAAGGGTACACCAGGCACATGCATCACAACCATATGTGCGCGACATGGTGATCTCATATCAAGATAAACAGCACATGACCTTGCAGGTGGAGCCCAGTTAGAATTTTCTTCAGATCGAGTAACCCATATTATTATTATTATTTTTACAATTATTATTATTATTATTATTATTACAATTAATATTATCATTTCCTCAATTTTATGAAAGCAGAATAATTACCTGTTTAAAGTTATCATAGACAGGAATGTATTAAAGCCAGAATTACCATTTTGCAATTAAACTATCGCCATTTTCTAAGCTGTAATGAGACAGTGGCTTTAAATCATCGTCTAATTCAACTTTTACTTCAGGATTTTCTCTACTGATATAAGATAGTTTTAAGATTAATGAAATACAGAGTGGTATAAAAAAGTCCCCGGAATAATTATGGTTAATAAAAAAAAACTAACTTATTTACCTGAGTTTTAACATCATCTCCTTCGAAATAATCACCTTGCGCAGCAATACACCGGTCTCAGCGTTCCTGTCACTTCTGGAATCCGGCCTTGAAGTCGTTTTCCGTAAACGAGTCCAAAACACACACACAAATACATATATACCGAATATATGTATTTGTGTGTGTCCTTGTCTTGACATTGTGTGATAGTTGTAAAGGATTGGTCTTGCTATACAACCAGCATCATTCATTCTTAATATTCTACAAAAGCCACGAGGAGATTGTTTTAAACAGTCACCTGAAGAAATGTATCTTGAATGTTTGATAACACAATATGTTAATTATATCATCTTACCAATGTACTACAAGTGTAAAAATGTGTCGAAACACTTGTAGCGATTTAAATAAAGAATGTCCTTCAATCCATTTTCTATTATCTATTTATGTAAGCTTTACGGATAGTGTAGAATTTCTGATGTATATCTAGTAGCAAGAATATTTCTAGTTTGCTAACATTCAGTAGTCAATAATACGGACAAGCTTTGCATAGCATTCTACTAAACACATAGATATATAGATATATACACAGAAACATATATACATGTATAAACTTATATATATATATATATATATATATATATATATAGGGAGAATTTACGAAAAAAAAACAAAAGACGAAGACAGGTGGAGTACAAAACAAACAGATGTATTAGTATAACGCTCAGGAATAGAAAAAGTCTTTTACGTTTCGAGCCTACGCTCTTCTACAGAAAGGGACACAGAAAAAACAAGGAGAGAAAAAATATATATATATATATATATATATATATATATATATATATATATATATATATATATATATATATATATATATACTCTTTACTCTTTTACTTGTTTCAGTAATTTGACTGCGGCCATGCTGGAGCACCGCATTTAGTCGAGCAAATCGACCCCAGTACTTATTCTTTGTAAGCCCAGTTTTTATTCTATCGGTCTCTTTTGCCGAACCGCTACCAGTACCAGCACCAGCGGGGTCACCAAGTAACTTGCAAGACAAGGCAAAGTTCCCTTTTACTGGGGGAAGTAGTATTGAGAAGGATAGGTTTGTGCCAGCTGATCAGAGGTTAAAAGAACAATAAAGGGATGGAGATAGGTGTCCTGCAGATGACGAGATACAAGGATATCCCTATTGGAGGGGAAGGGAGAAGTAGGCTTGTGTGTGTGTGTGTGTGTGTGTGAGTGTATACATATGTAGCGAATCCTGCAAGCATGAAGTGGATTCGATCCACCACAGCCAAATTTAAATCAACACTGCTACATAACTTTTCCCACGATGGAACAATGGTTTTTCTCTGACAGCAGTTTTACATTTCTCAGATGCCTTTAGCTAGGCCAAAACAATGCCTTCACCACTTGACCCTATCTAACCTCTTCTACTTCACCAAAAGCTAGAATAAGAGATAACAAGACCACAAACTAAATCTATTGTTCTCAACGATATATCTATCCTTCTGGATCTTAATATAAGCAAGCACATCCCAAGCAAAAATCAGTTAGTCACCAGCCGGGTGACGACTCCTGCAGTCAGTCACATCGTGACGACTCAACGAGATCTAGCTGACCAACCTTGGTCAGAGGGAGAAAGCAACTGTGAGACAACACCCTATAATTCTCTCTAGTTCTAATTCTGTTCTCTTACACACCTATCTATCTGTCTCAGCAATTACTACTAGACAATGAAAAGAACCCAAACACATCTAACTTTCTTTCGCATGCTTTTGGATTTATCAAAACCTGCCCGTCGAGGTAAGGTATTGTAACGTAACGGTAAAATAAAATATTTCCTTAAAACTTTATACACTTTGTTCTTACACATCTTACAACATGCAATTATGACAACAAATTATTATCGTTACCACTGTCTCCACCGACATTTCAATAATATTGTCAACAAATCAATTTAAATCCGTTACAACTAAAAATTCGATACCGTTACACACACACACACACACACATATATATATATATATATATATATATATATATATATATATATATATATATATATATATATATATATATATATGTATATACACATTCAAAATGTGACTGCGTGTGTACCGTTGGCGATTTTTTTCCTCTGTCTTCCCTTCTCTCGATCTTTCCTTCTCCTATGTTTCCGACGAAACGTTAAACCCTCCTTCTTTCCTTCCTTCCTGAGCGTCCAACAATACTATATTTGTTCCACGTCCTCGCGTTGTTGTGTTTTTTCTTTGTGTTTTCATGTTTGGATTAACTATATATATATATATATATATATACACTACCGTCAGAAATTAATTAGCACCCTTGATTTGCTCTTCACTCAAGGTATGTGCTGTCACCTAGTGGCCATATCTCGAACTATTTCTTTGTTGCGAGTTCACTGTTGCGCAGAACGATGACGTAACTTTGTTTGCAGAGCAGTTTGAGAGTCTACACCCTTATGATGTTGACATAGCAGTGCAACAACAACTTGGAGTGCGGATACAGACAAATCTTCCTTTGTTAATAGATATAGGTAGCGCCTCGCAAGGACAGAAATCACACCATACTAAGTTTTCTCATCGCGTAAGACGTTTTGAACAGCTCATAGGTTAATTGATTTAACCTATTTAATGTAGAAATTTGAGAAGTGCTAATTAATTTCTGACGCAAGTGTATATATATATATATATATACACTAGCAGCATAGCCCGGCGTTGCCCGGGTATGTAAGAGCCCCTAGTAGGCAACGACTAATCCCAATCTAGTCCTTTCCCTCTAGGGAACGAAGGCGCATGTGTAGGTTGCAATGTCTTCTCTTCACTCCCAAATAACTATCAAACAGCTATCGATAATTCAACCCAACCAATTCCTACCAGAAAGAAATTACATTCGAGACTTTACCCCCAACACCGCCACTTCTGCTAATAGCTGCTGCAGCCGCAAGTTATTCGAATACTTTTTTTGTTTACACTTTCTTTATAACTACCACCCCAAACGTTTTACCTTAAATTTTTGACGTACCCTAAGGGTCCTCGGACGCTACTTGCAAACTCTTGGTTTATTATAAACCGCTTTTGCCGTGTGCACCAAAAAACCTTTTCCATTCGTTTGTTCAGTTTGGTCACTTTTGACTTTTTCGTTGTTGTCACTCACATTGCTGCCCGCTTTTTTTGCTGTTTTTGTACATTTTTATACATTTTGGGATACTTACCCCACGTGTTCCGAGAGTTAAAAAGGTCGAGTTGCGTCCCCTAGACAGTCTGTGGTTTGTGTTTAATACACAAAATCGGTTTGCTATGTGTGCCACATATAATAATAATGAAATTAATTGTATACAGTGCTCAGGTGCACCACAACTTGTCAGAAAGTGCATATAAAGTACATGCAGTAATGTAGAAATGTCTGGAAAGCGAACAATGTATGAGTCAGATACATGCTTGCGTGTGTATGGAGGGGAGAAAATCAGGTGTAGTGTTGGCGAATCTCAGGAAGCATGGAAGTTTTGAAGGATGCAGTGCTCCGACAACTAACAACTGATGCCGGCAGTTTGTTCCATGCTTCAGCAACTCTCAGCGTGAAAAAATGTTTCCTGAAGTCATGGGAGCTGTGCTGTTTTCTTACTTTGTAAATATGTCCACGGGTGTTAGATGGGTGGAGTTTGAAAAGGTGCTCAGAGTTATTGTTTGTACGATGGTGATAATTTTATGGGTGTCTGCCAAGTCAGCTGCCAGACGTCGGAGTTTCAATGTGTCCATGCCCAGGGAAGTAAGGCGTTCAGGATATGGCAAATGCCTGATGGAGGGTATTCTTTTGGTTGCACGTCGCTGAACAGCTTCCAGACGATTGATATCCTGGGCAAGATAGGGATTCCAGACCGGTGATGCAAATTCCAGGTGAGGTCTTACTATAGCTATATAAAGCCGCAGATAGATAGCCGGAGAGCGGCTCACAAAGGATTTGGTGAGTGATGCCAAGACACCCTCAGCCTTCTTGACAATTTTAGCGATGTGTTTTGTCCAACGCAAATCACTGTCGACAATAACACCCAGGTCACGTTCAACCGATTTTTTCCAGTAATAAAGTATCCTATTGGAATAAAAAGGGCCATATAGCTCCTTGGAGCAGATACGATGCTCGTTGTGAATTTAAAAAAAAATTCCTGCCAATTTGTGAAAGATATTGTCGAAAATACGTCATCTTGAATTTGAACGCGATTTCCCAAAATGGCATGATTTTATCGATTTTTTCTGATGGTAAGGTATTGCATGGAAAACTAACGTCAGAATTAAGTTTCTTAGGGTAACATTAAGCTTCACCATGAGTTTGGTGAAAATCGATTGCAAGTTGCGAAAACTACAACAGAAAATGTGTTGCATATAAAAAGCTTAGATTCTCGACCCCATGTCGAATTTATCGATTTTTTTTCAGAACTGGGGGAACTTTTCAAAATTTTCGCTGCGTTAGTTTTGAATTATGACATTGGGCTATGTGTGTGTCAAGTTTCATCAGAATCGGTTGAAAGCTGTGGTCAGGGTGAGGGTACAACCTGACAGACACACAGACAGACAAACTGCCGTTTATATATATATATATATATATATATATATATATATATATATATATATATTCTTTTATTCGTTTTACTAGTATGCTATTAAAACCTTTTTCTACTATAGGCACAAGGCCTGAAATTTGGGGGAGAGGGTAATCGATTACATCAACACCAGTACTTAACTGATACTTAATTTATCGACTCCGAAAGGATGAAAGGCAAAGTTGACCTCGGTAGAATTTGAACTCAGAACGTAAAGACAGACGAAATACTGCGAAGCATTTCGCCCGGCATGCTAACGTTTCTTATTTCTTTATTACCCACAAGGGGCTAAACATAGAAGGGACAAACAAGGACAGACGAACGGATAAAGTTAATTATATCGAACCCAGTGTGTAACTGGTACTTAATTTATTGACCCCGAAAGGATGAAAGGCAAAGTCGACCTCGGCGGAATTTGAACTCAGAACGTAACGGCAGACGAAAAATTGCTAAGCATTTCGTCCGACGTGCTAACGATTCTGCCAGCTCACCGCTCATTCATGCTGAAAGTATGTGTGTTCGTCAGAGTATGTGTATATAAGTGTGTAAGAAATTTCATTAGGACGGCAGAGTGATTTTAGAAAGGTGTGTAAAAGAGACTTTATTTGAATAGCATACTAAGGCAGCGAGCTGGCAGAAACGTTAGCACGCCGGGCGAAATGCTTAGCGGTATTTCGTCTGCCGTTACGTTCTGAGTTCAAATTCCACCGAGGTCGACTTTGCCTTTCATCCTTTCGGGGTCGATAAATCAAGTACCAGTTACGCACTGGAATCGATGTGATCGACTTAATCCGTTTGTTTGTCCTTGTTTATCCCCTCTATGTTTAGCCCCTTGTGGGTAATAAAGAAACAGGTATTTCGTCTGCCGCTACGTTCTAAGTTCAAATTCCGCCGAGGTCGACTTTGCCTTTCTTCCTTTCGGGGTCAATTAAATAAGTACCAGTTACGCTCTAAAGTCGATATAATCGACTTAATCCGTTTGTCTGTCCTTGTTTGTTCTCTCTGTGTTTAGCCCCTTGTGGGTAGTAAAGAATTAGGTATTTCGTCTGCCGCTACGTTCTAAGTTCAAATTCCGCCGAGGTCGACATTGCCTTTCATCCTTTCGGGGTCAATTAAATAAGTACCAGTTACGCACTGGGTCGATATAATCGACTTAATCCGTTTGTCTGTCCTAGTTTGTCCCCTCTGTGTTTAGCCCTATGTGGGCAATAAAG
>NC_043013.1:6378737-6389118 GCF_006345805.1 Octopus sinensis
CAATGTATTTTTGTATGTATGTATATGTGTAGATTTATGTTTTACTTTATGTATGTATGTATGTATGTATTATGCATGTATGTATGTATGTATGTATGTATGTATGTATGTATGTATGTATGTATGTATGTATGTATGTATGCATGCATGTATGTATGTATGTATGTATGTATGTATGTATGTATGTATGTGTATGTATGTATGTATGTATGTATGTATGTATGCATGCATGTATGTATGTATGTATGCATGTATGTATGTATGTATGTATGTATGTATGTATGTATGTAAGTATGTATGCATGTATGTATGTATGTATGTGTATGTATGTATGTATGTATGTATGTATGCATGCATGTATGTATGTATGCATGTATGTATGTATGTATGTATGTATGTATGTATGCATGTATGCATGTATGTATGTATGTATGTATGTATGCATGTATGCATGTATGTATGTATGTATGTGTATGTATGTATGTATGTATGTATGTATGCATGTATGTATGTATGTATATATGTATGCATGTATGTATGTATATATGTATGCATGTATGTATGTCATTATTCAGTTTTATTTCAATATTTCTTGCGAGAGAGAGAGACAGAGAGAGAGAGCCGGTTTCTAACCTAGATCCAAGATTCCTTCATTGGAAGTTCAACATCAACAACAATGTATTTTTGTATGTATATGTGTAGATTTATGTTTTACTTTATGTATGTATGTATGTATGTATGTATGTATGTATGTATGTATGTATGTATGCATGCATGTATGTATGTATGTAAGTATGTATGTATGTATGTATATATGTATGTATGTATGTACGTATGTATGTATGTATGTATGTATGCATGCACGTATGTATGTATGTATGTATGTATGTATGTAGTATGTATGTATGTATGTATGTATGTATGTATGCATGCACGTATGATTGCATGTATGTATGTATGCGCGTACATAGATACATGTATGTATCTATATTCCAGGTACGACTTTAAACTGCATCCGGGTTCTGATTCGGGTGTTCCGGGGTTTTGAGGAGTGTGGTCCCATCCCTTAGCTACTATTGTTACCAGGTTTACTCTGATCTCGAATAGTAGCATTTGTCATGGTGCCAGCTATGGGCTAATCAGCATATTAGGGCATGTCTATTTAGGCATGTGAAGACAGCAGTTTAGACATGTGTGACATCAGTTTGCATTGTCCAGATGCTGTAGCCAGGCCGAAATAATGTCTTCACCATTTGACCCTTCTAACCTCTCCTAGACCACCAAAAGCAAGAATTAAAATAACAAGACCACCAACGAAATCCATTGTTCTCAACGATATGTCTATCCTTCTGGATAGTTATAAAAACAAGAACCTCCAAGCAAAAATCAGTTAGTCACTGGGTGACAACTCAGTTAGTGAGAACGGAGTCTAGCTGACAGACTGGACAAAACGCCGTCTCTAAAGAAAAGGGCACAAAAATGACAACAATGGTAACTCACCAACGAAGCAATTGCTTCGTCCCACATTCTCTCACTCTCACTAGCTCATTTTAATTTTTCTCACAACATCACTCTATCTCCATCTGTAATTACTACTACGCAATGACGAGGACATAAGCGAGGCACGTGGCTTAGTGGTTAGGGTGTCAGCATCATGATCGTAAGATTGTGGTTTCGATTCCTGGACCGGGCTACGCGTTGTGTTCTTGAGCAAAACACTTCATTTCACGTTGCTTCAGTCCACTCAGCTGGCAAAAATGAGTAACGCTGCGATGGACTGGCGTCTCGTCCAGCTGGGGAATACATACGCCATAGAAACCGGGAAACCGGGCCCATGAGCCTGGCTAGGCGTTAAAGCGGCGTATTTATTATTTTTTATTATACAAGGAAAATATACGACATCTATCTTTACTTCGCATGCACTTAACTAAAGTACTACATGATAAGACTTCCCCTGTTTCATTATCAATGGTCTGCTAGTGATCGACCCCCTTAGTTGTCAGCTAACATCTTGTTTTAAGTTTTCCTTTACCAAAACTCATGATATTACTTCTAATAAATCTTGTTTTTTATTACTATACCAACAATGATTTCTGTCTGCTCCCTCAGCCCTACTCCTACCAGATACTGCACTTTATTCTCTCAGCCTTAGATATACAAGGAATTTGATAAACTAGTCTCTAAATTAAAACTAACCCCATAAAATCAAATAAAATCAGTGACACGCAGAGTCTTCTTGATAATTTAGTAACTTCTATGCTGAAGTAGAGACAACATGTTCTTTGTCTATCTTCTTAACTCCTTGGAGATTTTAGGTATAATTATACTAATGTGTCATGTTCTAATTTAATTAAATTCTACGTCTTTGTGCAGCTGAGGATTGCTCTGCATTTTAAATTGATGCAATGATTGCATTGTTCAATTAAATGGAGTTGCATGAAACGATCGTACTGCATTACCTCTGGATATCCTTGTTGCTTATTTTGATTTTAATCACCTTACTTTGAAATTGTATAGGTAATACCGTACTAAATTCTGGTGCCTCAACTTAAGCACCATATTCACCTGAATCTAAATTTTTGCTGAACTCATCTACCATACCCAATATATATATTCGAGGGGCTACCTAAATGTAACCGGAAACGTTCTCTGAGGGACAAAAACCCATTGTAGTTCAGGCTTATGCCTCTCGAAGCCACTTGATGCAACCCTCAGGCATCAGTCTGCCGACCGGCGTCGTCCAATGGAGCTCTACTGCCACATGGTACGTCTTTCTTTTGCAGTGCGTATCCCTTATTCGTCGATTTTCGCGATGGCTGAAATGAAAGAACAGCGTGCTTCCGTGAAATTCTGTTTCGTGTTGGGGAAAACGGCCGCCAAAACAGCCATCATGCTTCAAAAAGCTTACGAGGACGCTGCCATGAGCAAAACACAAGTTTCTGAGTGGTTTCTACTCTTTAGGAATGGTCACTTGTCGCTTGAACACCAGCCTCATTCAGGGCAACCGTCGATCTCCTGAAAATATCATGAAAATTCATGAACTGATCTTCTCCGAACAGTTGACAAACTTGTTGATATGACAAGTGTGTCCTGGAGCTTCTACCAACGATTTTTGAACGAGGAATTGCGAATGAAAAGAGTCGGAGCAATATTTGTGCCTCGCTTGCTCACGGAAGATCAAAAGCAGTCACGACTGAGTGCGTGTCGTGAACTGAAAGAACAATTGGAAGTTGATCCAAGTCTGTTTTCGAAGGTCATCACAGGTGACGAAAGCTGGTGCTATGGAATTTGAAGATGTGGAAGAGGTGAAGAAAAAAAGGCATTAAAAGGCATCACTTCGCAAGAGTTCCAGGACTGCTTCAAACAGTGGAAAACGCGTCTGAACCGATGCATTGCTTCAAATGGAAAATACTTTGAAAGCGATAAAAGTCTAAACACGTAAAACTAACTGTATAAAATAATATTGCAACATTCAAGCTTCTTTTGGGTACCCCGTCGTATACGAAGGGATTCTGCACAAATTCCATCAGGCAAATTCACTCACAAGACACTGCTCAAGCAGGGGTACAGTAGCAGACACTTGTCTGTTGTGCCGCGCTGTGGGACTGAACTCGAACCCCAAGTGGTTTCAAAGTGAACTTCTCAACAACAGCCATTTTTGAAAATTAATTTGAAGGCGAGGATTTATAGTAAAACTGTCGGATCATTACGAAAAGTGCGGCTTCCGGTATAACAGGAAAGAGGTCACATTGAAAGCACATCGGAACCACGAGGAAATTCGGTGACATTCACTCAATTTAATCATCATTTTATATAAGTGACTACTGAGCTTAATTATAATTAAACTAATTACAGTTTTGTGGCGTATTTTGTAGACGTAACATAACACACTTTAAAATTTCTGTAGTCATTTGGGGATTCTGTTACGAAGTTTTGGCTGGAAAAATATTTTAGGAGCCAATAACGGAGCCTATGGTTGATTAAAATGACTTAATTACTGCTTTATTATATATTTTGTAAACAATTAAAAGCCACGCTCTCGAATTTTTGTTGACATTCGGGAATATCTTTGCGATGTTTTGTGAAAATAATGCTTTATGAGGCAATGAAGGAGCCAGTGATTACTAGGACTAATTAGGCTATCTTAATTATTGTTTTATGGTACACACACATGCGCACAAGCGTGCACAGACATGCACATACGGATACTCTCTCACGCACTAACTCGTCAGGGCTGTTTTAGCATTATAATAGGTTTCTCCATAACTGGCACTCTGTTGGTTACGGCGATGAGGGTTCTAATTGATCCGTTGGTCCCAGGGTTCCAGTCTGCTCATGAAATGAACGGGCAAATGGTTAAGCACTCCACAGACAGACGTATCCTTAACGTAGTTCTGTGGGAGATACAGCGTGACACAATAAATGTGACAAGACTGGCCCTTTGATATTACAGGTACTATTCATTTTTACTAGCCGAGTGGACATGAAACAAAGTGTGCTGGTCAAGGATAGAATACGTAGCCAGGAATCGAACTCAGTTTCTGACGATCGTGAGCCGAATACCTTAACCACTAAGCCATGCGCACTACATCCTATTATATGTATTCATTGGCAGGAAGCCACAGCATACATAGATTGGAATTAGGATCCCAAGGGCAGCGAGGCCCACGGGCAGCTGTAAATGTACCCACCCCTTAGAACGGCACCATTTTCCAGCAGGCGTGGCTGTGTGGTAAAAAGATTGTTTCCCAGTCACGTGGTTCCGGGTTCAGTCCCACTGCGTGGCACCTGGTGCAAGTGTCTTTTACTATAGCCTCGGGACGACCAAAGCCTTTTGAGTGGATTTGGTAGACGGAAACTGAAAGAAGCCTGTCCTGTGTGTGTGTATGTGTGTTTGTCCCCGCACCATCGCTTGACAACCGATGTTGGTGTGTTTACGATCCCGTAAATTAGCGGTTCAGCAAAACAGACCGATAAAAAATGTCTTTGGTTTACAAAGAATACGTCCTGGGATCGATTTGTTTGACTAAAACCCCTTATGGTGGTGCTCTAGCATGGCCACACTCAAATGACTGCTACAAGTAAAAAAGAATAAATGACTAAAGAAAGGAACATCCTTGTCTAATTTAAAACGTCAAGGTGTAATTTGAGGAAAATTTAGTTGCTATATCTAGCATACCGTGCGCTCGCACCGAAGCCTTGCATCATTGGCTAGAAACTAACTTTGGTGTTATCGTGAAGAAAAGCATCCCAGTAATGACCAGCCCGTTGCTTGTACATTAGGAACAATAATATTCAATACTACGTTTCAAGATAACGTTATTCAATATAAGACGAGGAACGATATTATTCAATATAATGTATGCAAGAGTGTTGGCTGCTATTTTCAGCAAGTTAAGTAACAATGTATTAGCAGCTTACACAAGCTGAGAAAATAAACATTTCTCTCTCCCACTCCATGTTCTTCTTCTTCTCCCACCATCTCTTGTTTTGTTTTTCGTTTCATTTTCTATATCTTGTCATCAGAGCTGGTGGTTGGACTAACAAGATAGTCACCTTTAGAAAACAGGTGAGCCTCACCCTGTGTGGTCATTCTCTTTCAAATAGTGATTAGGATTTTCTTTTATTCTTTTATTTGTTTCAGTCATTTGATTGCGGCCATGCAGAAGCACCGCCTTCAGTCAAACAAATCGAACCCTGGACTTATTCTTTGTGAGCCTAGTACTTATTCTATCGGTTCCTTTTGCTGAACCGCTAAGTTACGGGATCGTAAACACACCAACATCGGTTGTCAAGCGATGGTGCGGGGATAAACAGACAGACACACAGACACACACACACATACACATACATACATACATACATACATACATACATACATACATGCACACACACACACACACATACACACACAAGACGGGCTTCTTTGAGTTTCTGTTTACCAAATCCACTCAGAAGGCTTTGGTCGGACCAAGGCTATAGTAGACGCTTGCCCAAGGTGCCCCGCAGTGGGACTGAACCCGGAACCATGTGGTTGGGGAGCAAGCTACTCACCACACAGCCACGCCTGCGCCTTCTAGATCATACTTTGCTTTCTCTCCATGTCTTGCTCTCCTTATCACTTTCCTTTCTCTCTCATTCCTATTCTTGAATCCTTTGTTGCTATTCTCATTATTTTATACTTTTTTCTCATATTCTCTTCTCACAGACGCTGCAGCGGTCACACGTTCTATTCTGCTGAGACCCTCTTCGGTCACGGTACAGACCATGAGATTGCACCTAAAATGTTACCCCCCCCTCCCAGGCACAAGTCCGGGTAAGGTTGTTTATGGAAGACCAACAGTCGCCCATGCATACCGGCCTCCCGTCTCCACGCCACCAGTATTATCCAAGGGGAAGGCAAAGGGACCGATACAGCTTGGCACCTGTGACGTCGCAATTCATTTCTACAGCTGAGTGAACTGGAGCAACGTGAAATAAAGAATACAATACGCAGCCCGGTCCGGGATTCGAACTCACAACCTCGCGATCGTAAGCTCGACGCTCTAACCACAGAGCCATGCGTCTTCACACGTTCTATTTTACTGCCTCTATAACGAAGTGGTATTGTTACAAAAGCCATTGCGCTAGCATATTCTGTATTTGTTTCCTTCCTAAGCAGAAAAAATTCATACCTTTAAAGTTTATATGTAATAATTTGTATTTGGATGCATTTGCCTCCATTTTGTTTGAATACCGCTGATCCCCAAGTTTTACGTCGTTAGAGTTTGTATTTAGCTGTCCTATACTCTAGTGATGTTCATTATCACTGGAACTATTTTATAGAATGATGCGCATGCAATTCTTTTTAAGTGATGAAACTGCTATGATTCTGGCTAACGCAGCTGATGAGGAGTTTCCCACGACTGTTTTTGTTCTTTTCATTACTTGTTTTCTAAATCGCCCCATTTCATATACATATATAAGCATTTGTTTGGTCTAAGTCAGTATATACCTCTTTTATTTGTAAACTTAACAATACTTAAGGCGGTGCCCCAGCATGGCCACAGTCAAATGACTGAAACAAGTAAAAGAATATTGAACAGTGTCAAAGACATTTTACATGTTGGATACCTGTGTTGTTGTCTAATTACTTTCGTCTTGAACATTTGATTCAAGATACATGCAGTAATATTATATTATCATATATAATATATATATATATATATATATATATATATATATATATATATACTATACTTATGCTTATATATGGGTACAGGACAACAGTAAACAAAATGAAATACGAAAACAAATCAGTTAAATGCACAAATAACGAGAGAGAGAAGGACAAGTAATACAAAAACAACCCTTCATCAGATGTCGGCTGTCTATCTACTCCACATTTCGAGCAATCAACGATAATCTGAGTCTCCAAAGACAGTTGCTCCCATTAATACCAAATAGGTGTAGGACATAAAGTTCTTTATTTTTTCATTTTTTTTAGTGGGACATGGAACTGTGAAAGCCCTTTTTTTTTTCGTCACAGCAAACATACTACTCCTGTACATTTTTTTCACTACCGGTGGCGCATGGGTGAAAAAGGGTCGGAAAACACTGCTCTAGTTTAATCCGCTGTAAATTAGTCCCAGTTCTGCTGCATACCCCACCCCTCTCTCTCTTTCTTCCTATATATCATCACATCCTGTCCGTGTCTCTTTCTATTGGGTTGTCCGGAAAGTTCGTGCCGATTTATAGTAGCTTAACTTTCGACTTATTTTAGAACATGGTTGAGTTCATAAAATAGGATTTGACTACACTTCGATTTAGAGCACAGTTTTATGTTCCTATAACCTGTGTTAATTCTGTAACCCTTTAAAATAGAAGATAAGAAAGTACATTTTCGGCACTTGATGCTTTGGGAACCAGACAAAAATTGCTGCAGCTCGGCTGAGATGTATTACCCCACCCTCCATATTACTCCTTCGGATTTCCACTTATTCAGATCTCTGCAGAATAGTCTTAATGGTAAAAATTTCAATTCCTTGGATGACGTAAAAAGATACCTTGATGAATTCTTTGCCATGAAACCACCTCAATTTTGGGAAGAGGGTATTTTCAAGTTAAAGGAAAGATGGAGACTCATTGGCAACAAAATGGTTCATATTTGGTTGATTAAAAATGTAATGGCAAGTATTTATTGACCTTTTTCTTTCCTTTAAAAATCGGCACGAACTTTCCGGACAACTCAATACTTACGACAGTATAAGGACCTAAAACAATTGCTCGCTCGCAGATGACAGCTGTCTCTACTTTTACGTACCCACACTTACGCGTGCGCGCACGCACACACACAATACACACACACACAAGTAGGCATTCATATATATATATATTCTTTTATTCAATTACTCGTTTCAGTCATTTGACTGCGGCCATGCTGGAGCACCGCTTTTAGTCGAGCAAATCGACCCCAGGACTTATACTTTGTAAGCCTAGTACTTATTCTATCGTTCTCTTTTGCCGAACCGCTAAGTTACGAGGACGTAAACACCCGCATCGGTTGTCAAGCGATGGTTGGGGAGACAAACGCAGACACACGAGCATACATACATATACATACATACATACATACATTACATACATACAGCACTTGGCATACATGCATACATGCATGCATACATACATACCTACCATAACATTACATACATACATACATTTACATCATAACATACATACATACATACATCATACATACATAACATACATACCTACTACATACATACATACAGTACCACATACATACATACATACATAACATACATACATACACATACAATACATACATAACATTTTACATACATGCATACATAATACATACATACATAACATACATACATCCATTACATACATACAGCAATACATACATACATACATACATGCATACACGCATGCATGCATTACACGCATGCATGCATACACACATGAATGCATACATTACATGCATACATACATACATACATATATTACATACATGCATACACATTATACAAATACATACATGCATACATAACATACATACATGCATTACACACATGCATGCATACATTTTACATGCATGCATACATACATACAATACATACATACATACATACATACATACATACATACATACATACATACATACACACATGCATGCATGCATACATGCATACATACATAATACTTACATAAATATATATATAGGACGGGCTTCTTTCAGTTTCCGTCATCCAAATCCACTCAGAAGACATTGGTCGGCCCCAGGCTATAGTAGAAGACACTTACCCAAGATGTCACGCAGTGGGACTGAACCCGGAACCATGTGGTTCGTAAGCAAGCCTCTTACCACACGGCAACTCGTACGCCTATATAAGCATACGTATATGTATGCATGTATGTATATTTTTATATATTTGTACATGCATGTGTATATATCTGTATGTTTGTGTGTGTACGTGCATTTATGTATGTATATATACATATGTATGTATATACACGTGTATATATATGTGTGTGTGTGTGTGTGTGTGTGTGTGTGTGTGTGTGTGTGTGTGTGTATGCATATGTCTGTCTCAAGCGAATTCTTTGAATTTAATTTGCATATATGTAACATTTTTATAATTTCATTAACTGCGTGGCACCTTAGGCAAGTGTCTTCTGCTATAGCCACGGGCCGACCAAAGCCTTGTGAGTGGATTTGGTAGACGGAAACTGAAAGAAGCCGTCGTATATATGTATATATATGTGTATTTGTGTGTCTGTGTTTGTCCCCCTAGCATTGCTTGACAACCGATGTGGGGTGTGTTTATGTCCCCGTTACTTACGGTCGGCAAAAGAGACCGATAGAATAAGTACTGGGCTTTTAAAAAAAAAAAAGAATAAGTCCCGGGGTCGAGTTGCTCGATTGAAGGCGGTGCTGCAGCATGGCCGCAGTCAAATGACTGAAACAAGTGGTCCCGGCACTTACAATAAATGAATAAAATAAAAATGAAAATAAATAAATAAAACTTTTCACTCTCCGTTTCATCTAGAAAGCTCGTCCCGAAACCCGAAAAACCCCTGGAAAAGGGGGCGGAGACAAATAATTTATGCAGCATATATTAAACACTTCCTCCAACTGCCTTTCTTCTACTACTTCTCCTACTCCCCCTCTTGCCCTCCTTCTTTCTCACTAAAACTAACAGATTTTCTTGGAATTTTTCAGAAATGAAACTAAAAAGCAATTTTTCACGGAAATTCATAAATTTACTGTTCATTTATAATATAAAAGTATCCGTACAACATCACATTCATGATTGTAAGTCGTAATTATGACGAACTCGGAAAAAATGACTGCGGATGAGTCGGAACCTTCTTCTGA
>NC_043013.1:6394218-6401718 GCF_006345805.1 Octopus sinensis
CTGCTGCTTTAAATAAAGCATATTACTCTACCCCTGGTTTTTGAGTACTCTTTTTTCCACCTTGTTTCACATTTATGTGTTTACTCCGGTATATATATATCATATATATATATAGATAGATAGATAGATATAGATATAGATGACAGGCTTCTTTTAATTTCCGTCTACCAAATCATTCACAAAGCTTTGGTCAGTCTCAAGACACTTGCCCAAGGTGCCACGCAGTGGGACTGAACCTGGAACCATGTGGTTGATAAGCAAGCTACTTACCACACAGCCGCTCCAGCATTTTGTTGTTATTGTTGTTGTTGCAGACTCACAAAACATAATCTTTAAAAAACAGAAAATGAATAAATAATAAAAATAGGAAGGAAGAATGTCATTAAAAAGATGCGGAAAGATGGCGGGGCTGAAGTACAATAATATTGAAAATACAAATATTGATTCTTGTTTTTGTAAAATCGTGATCTCCGATGTTTAAAGCATACAAATCCAAAGAAATTGTCGTTTTTGACAAACTAAATAATTTCCGACTTTATTGTATAGTATTACTCTTTGGTCAACTACTTTGTGTTCGAAATAAAGGGTGGATGGTCGTGGCTGGAATGCATTTCATATGTCATCACCTTAATCCTACTATATACATACGTATACATATGCTCACCGTCCCACATAATTATATATTTAAAAAAATTTGATTCATATTTTTATACTCAAAGTCGATATTAATTATGATTTGTACGTAGTGTCCTCAAGGGGAGAGAACTGCTTTACGATTTGTATCTTATCCTTCGTTTTTTTTTTTCCTTATCTTGAGAGGCCTTTTTCTATGAGTGAAAGGTCTCCATATTTCCATAAAATCCATTTACTGGACCCCCCCAAAAATGGCTAAAAAGATCTTTACCTAAACGAATAAGTGCTACCCAGTTGTAGACAAAATATCACAATTTCCACACATTTCGTCGTCGTCGTAGTCATCGTCATCATCATCATCATCATCATCACATCATCACCACCACCACCACCACCACCATTATCGTGGTCATCGTTCAAACGTTTCCTTTTCCCTGGTTTGCATAGATTCAGGCGGAATTCATTGAGACAGAATTTCTGCAGAAGAACGCCGCCGCCCTTCTGTGACTGGACAATATCTTTCACGGAAAATTAAAAAAACAAAACAAAAAAAAACAAGCAAAACAAAATAACGACACCGCTTGTGTAATGGTGATGCACGTTTACAGCTGTCTCACGGTGTCAAAACAAGGAAACACGAATAAACATTACCCCCACTTCCTAGAAAAATAAATTGTGTCTAACCATAGCAAACATAAATAAAGGTAAACAAACAAACAAAAAGACACCCTTCGATCATAAATGATCATAAATGAGCATGGGATTGCAACTAGAAAGTTACTCTTCGAGGTACAAGCCTGAGTAACGTTAAAGGAAGACCTCAACAAACAGCCCGGTTCGGGAATCGAACTCACTACCTCATGATTGTGAGCCCGACCCTCTAACCACTGAGCAATGCGCCTTCATGCAAATGCGAATAAGGAGACGCTCAGAAAAAAAAAACAGGTGATGATGATGATGATATCTGAAGGTGTGGAAATTGTGATGTTTACTCAACGGCTGATGATGGGAAGCACTTTGTTGTTGTAGTTGTGGCGTGTGTAGGTGTGTGGCTTAGTGGTTATTGTGTTGTGCTCACGAGTGCCAGATAGTAGGTTCGATTCTCAGACCTGTGGCACATTGCGACCTTGAGCAAAACACTTCATTTCACGTTGCTCCAGGCCACTCGGCCGTATGTGAGGTAAATCTGCAACGGGGTAGCGTCGCGTTTTGGGGTGGATTGAGAATATTGGTCTACATGCCTATTTAGCGGTGTACTATCATTCAGAAGATACAACAATACGACGAAGTGCATTGTGATCAGTGGTGTATAACAATCTCCGATATTCTCGTTGATAAAGTGATTTACATACATACATTATATAAATATATATATATATATATATATATATATATATATATATATATATATAATATTGTTTGTTTTCCACCTGCCTTCGTCTTTTGTCTATTTTCATAAAGCTTCCCGTTATATATATATATATATTATACACACACACATATAGAGAGAGAGGGCAGCAGGTGTGTCGGTATATATTCTCTGTTCGGGGAGTTTCTAATAAGGATGGTTGAGAATGTATATTGGACAAGTATATAAAATTATCCGCATGTTAAAATTCAAATGGATATAATGAGATTCATGGTTGTAACTCTTTACACATATAAGTACATAAAAACATAGACATATGCCTACTCTCTCTCTCTCTCTCTCTGTCAGATACACACATATACACATGAATTTACATATAATGCATACATGCATAAAAAATATACACATTCATGTATCTATATATATATATACTTATATATATATATATATATACATATATATATATATACTAGCAGAATTGCCCGGCGTTGCTCGGGGCTGAATTGCTTGAAAGTACTGTTAATGATTGCACTGAATTATGATGATTATTCAGGCAAATATTGAAATAAGCTTACGGTGGGAGATAAGGACTTAACGCCAAACGTTGCCATTGCATTGTTTTGGGGAACCAAATTTCTGATGAGCATTATAGGGGCACTAACTTTAAGTTTGAGAAAAGTGGTGGTAGTCCGGGGTGCTCAAAGGAATTGAGTACCTCTATTGGATAGTTGATGACGTCCTCTGGGTCAGGAGTTGTATCGATAGACTGATATACATCGACTTCCCCAGAATGAGTTTTAGCATGGTGAACAGTTTTTTCCTCGGGGCCAGTATAGCCTTTTTGCCAATCCAATCCATATTCTGATAATTAGCTTGTAAATCTGGGAACACTGCATCTCTGAGATCAGAAGGCGTCTTAACAATGGTACAAATGGAATCGATGGCAATATTACCATTTTCATCCCCTGGTATTTTGCCTTCGCCAAGTGCAAGGAGTGGTGTGAGGAAATGCTGCTGATGTGATATTACGTCGCATATGAGCACGCATATTGGTGTGAAGTTTGAGAGTTACTTCCGTTTATTTTAAAAAATATGCATTAAATGGAAAAAAAATGATGGTAAATTATTTGTAAAATCAGAGACTCATCGTAGACGCGCGCTAATACCCAGAAGGGCTCGATATGAATCACGACTATAAGATACCCGGTTTTGGTTAAACTGCATCGCAAAATGTGGAGTAGTTAGGAATCTAAATCGGAGTAGACAGACACACAACCTTTCTTTTATATATAAATACATACATACACACACATACATCACACACACACACACACATACATGCATACATACATATACACATAAACCGAGTAAAAAATTTCAGTTATCTCTCTCTTTCACACATTACTCTCTCTCTCTCTTCACCACACTAACAGAAGCACTTCACTTACACAACATACTGTCTGTCTCCCACACTCCATCAAACACACACACACACACACATGTACATCAATGAGTCCCATGCACGGTAACTTCAAAGGAACTTCCCTCGTCATACAATCGCTTTCTCTTAGTCTCTTTCGCTCTCATTACTTATGTAAAAAAATAAAAGTTTTTTCTATGTGTGTAAAGAGGAAGTGGGAGGCAGAGTGAAAGAATCACTCACTACAGTAAGTGAATTACTTTCATTTTATTCCTTGCCCACTGTGTGTGTGCGTTTGCGTGTGGTAGGGGTAAATCAGACTAAGAAAAGCATTTGACACACACACCAGAATGTGAGTTTTCTGTAAATTTTGCTTAATTGGAGTTTAAATTTTAAAAACTGGACCTGGCATGACGCGATGCATTGTACTCTTAAAACTGCCAGGTAAATTGTAATTGAAGAAATCCTATATTGTAGATTTGTATAACTCCCAAAGGGAGGCAGATAAAATCTGCCTTTTATAATAAGACTAGCAGTATCGCCCGGCGTTGCTCGGGTTTGTAAGGGAAATAACTATATAAGCATTTTTAGAGAGTTATAGCCAAAAATAGCAAAAATGCATTAAAATTGAAAAAAAATTAAGGTAATTTTTTTTTTAAATCGTTGACACATCGTAGATATTTTTAGAGAGTTACTTCCCTTATATAATACGAAAAATGCATTAAAATGGAAAATATGATGGTAAATTTTTTTTAAATCGTAGACTCATCGTAGACGCGCGCTAATACCCAAAGGGCTCGATGTGAATCACGACTATAAGATACCCGCTTTGGTTAAACTACACCCGCAAAATGTGGGAGTAGTTACGAATCTAAATCGTAGGAGACAGACACACAACTTCACTCTTATATATAAAGATATAAGCCACGTAGTTATATACACATACTTTGTTATATACACATTCTTAAAAGAAAATGTTATTTTGAACACAACTTTACAAAGAATAAACTATTTTTGGTTTTTTCTTAACCCTTTCGTTACTATATTTCTGACCAAAATACACCCCTTATGTGTTTCAATTAATTTCTAACGTAATCATAAATTTAGTCTGGTTTCATTAAACAATATAATGTTTTTTTTTTATGAATACATTAATCTGATTTTTGGAAGATAATTTAGTGAAATGTTCTCAACCAATTCTATACTATAATTTTTTGTCACAAAGTGACTCTAATTGCAGGTAGATACAGTAAATTCAACAATATATAAAATTATTAAAATTTTGTTCAAACATCGCTAGAGAAATGGGTTATTAGCTAATATTCAATTGGGTATACACACAAAATTTACGATAGAATTTGTTATTCTGGGTAACTTTCTAATACCCATAATAATATTTATGGCAAAATAGGCCTTAATTCATTTAAGGTTGTGGGAAATAACAAACTATCGTTTCTTTCGCTTTGTTTAGGTTGAGATCAAATACCACATGCTTTTTTTTTTTTCAGTCAGAGAGTTAGATTATGAAGGTCTTCAGTAGAAAATCCTTCGAATTCTGACTCGCTGCTTGATATAATGGAAATTCGTATCCATTTTTTGTCAGAATTACAAATTTTTGAAAACACAATAGGAACAAATTTCGAAAAAAATCTCCCATAATTCACGGAATTAAAATTACACTTCGATTTTTTGTACAAACTGTATTTGAAGTGTTTACGAAGTATAATACGTATTTTCACGAATGTACTAAAGAGATTTACTCTGATATTCTCATTAAATATGAATAGGTAAATTCGGCGGCTTGGTCACATTAACCAAATTTTTTTCGGGCGGGCGGTTTGGTGCAATTTATAACATATATCTATATATAATATATATAATAAATATATACAGAGTAAAATAAAAACCAATTTACCTTTTCTGTATTGTTATTCGACCGTCCGTGTGTCTTTGCAAATGTGTTGGAATAAGTGAGTTGTGTTTTGGCGCATTTTTTTACTAATAACAAACACATACGTGTTTGTATGTAGTTGTTTGAAACGTTTGTGTTTGCCACTCTCATATATGTATGTGTATGCGTGTGTGTGAGGAATGACACGCACACACTCACGCACGCACACATGTACATCAATGCTTTTATGAGCGTCATAGAGAGAAACAAATATTACATCGCCATCGCCATAGCCATCGCCATCGCCATCGCCATAGCCATCGCCATCGCCATAGCCATCGCCGTCGCATTCTATTTTCTACCTGTCAACACACAGTGATTAGTTTCAGTTATTCATTGCACACTGTGTGTGTGCGTTTGCGTGTGGTGTAAACCAGACTAAGAAAAGCATTTGACACACACACACCAGAATGTGAGTTTTCTGTAAATTTTGCTTAATTGGAGTTTAAATTTTAAAAACGGGACCTGGCATGACGCGATGCATTGTACTCTTAAAATTGGTAGGTAAATTGTAATTGAAGAAATGCTATATTGTAGATTTGTATAACTCTCCCAAAGGAGGCAGATAAAATCTGCCTTTTATAATAAGATATATATATATATATATATATATATATATATATATTATATATATATATATATATATTATATATATATATATAATATTATATATATATATATATATATATATATAATATGTGTGTGTATATATGTATATATATATGTATATATATATATGATATAGATATATATGTGTAGTATATGTATATATATATATTATATATATATATGTATATATATATATGTATAGTATATATTATATATATGTATATATATATATATATATATATATATAATATACATACATACATACATACTACATACATACATACATACATACATATATATATACATACATATATATACCTACATTTACATATACATAATTCATACATGAACACACATTTACTTACACATACACCACACGCTTAGACAAGCAAAAAATATTGTTACAGATAAACAAGGATGCGTACAATTAGATGACGTGTACAGACACGAAGACTATATATATATATATATATATATATATATATATATATATATATAATATATATATATATAATATTATTATTATTATTTACTATTATTATTATTATTATTGAGTAGAGAGCAGTTCATGCCATCAAAGTGACACTGGGGTAAATATACGAAGCCCAATATACCCATCATGACTACCTGTCTGATAAGGGTACACCAGGCACATGCATCACAACCATATGTGCGCGACATTGTGATCTCATATCAAGATAAACAGCACATGACCTTGCAGGTGGAACCCAGTTAGAATTTTCTTCTGGTTGAGTAGCCCATCCCGCTCAAAAGGTCCCGAATAAGGTTGTTTAAGGATGTTGAAAGAACCACCCATGTTCCAGAGGTGAATTATTCAAACCCAAAGAATCCTCTCAACACATGCTGCTATGATGCTCCCCCACTACTTCTGCTCGTGATCAGAGATGCACATATCGTCAGCCACTAAGGGACATGCTCAACTGGTTAAGGTCAAACAACTGACAAGCAAATCTGTGGTATTGAGCAGAATATTTTGCTGTAGCCCATCTTTTATACCAAGACAAAACAATGTACATGATAACACTTCCAATCAGTTAAGATCAGAAGCCATGAGAGCTTATTATTATTATTATTATTATTATTATTATTATTATTATTATTATTTATTACCTGGAGCCACGTTGAGCAGCATTGAGTGAAATATAGTTGTGTACAATCATATTTAATACGTTCGTGTATGTTCGGACATGAAATCACAATACGCTGCCCAAAATCTCTTGAGAGAGGAGAAATTGTCCTTATATTCAATACTGGTATAAACACACCTAGAGACCACGAATGACGTCAACAGACCGTAGGACGCACGCGTTTCTGCGTTGTCACACTTCATTAGCTGCGCATAGTGGACCATTGTCCGTAAGTGCAGTGAGCTTTGGGCTCACCAACAAAAGTATTATTTGCTATTATAATATAAGAATGACTAGGCGCCATTGACGATGATATTATATACGTCGCTGATGAAACGTAGTGATGCAGAAATTCATGTGTCCTAAGATT
>NC_043013.1:6411718-6486718 GCF_006345805.1 Octopus sinensis
TTCAGTGTTCTGTAGGGATGGGTAGATAGAGTTTGGATGTTGAGCGAGCCTCTAGGCTTCATCAGAGGGTCTAAATGGTTAGGAGAGCCGATACATACAAGAATCAGGCTTTTTTTAAAATAAAGGACAAGAGTAAGTTTACAGCTCATAGCTAAGTCGAGGGCTTATAGGCCCCTTCATTAGACTATTTTCCTTAGTCATTGCACGGTGGTCGCCATAAGATTTAAGCTTATACAAAAATACCATTATTATTATTTACATGATTGTAAAAGCGGCGCCGTATAAAAAAAAACATTCGCACCGAAAGCATATGTGTGTGTGTGTGTGTGTCTGAGTATTATGTATGTATGGGCTTTTTTCAGTTTCCACCTACGAAGTCACTCACAAGGCTTTGGTCAGCTCGAGGCTATAGTAGAAGACACTTGCCCAAGGTGCCACGCAGTGGGACTGAACCCGGAACCATGTGGCTCGTAAGCAAGCAACTTACCACACAGCCACTCCTAGTCTAATTTTCCTTTATATCTTTTATTTGTCTAAAAGCTTTCATTCATTCCATTAGTAAACTTAGAGTAATACCAAGCTCTTAAAGACGCCGTTAAAATTCATGAGAGAATTATATATTATGTTGACTTAACTTAGCCATGCTAATTTCTCTCTTTTAAACAACCGTTTGAGCTTGTTTAAAAGAAAGAAATTAACACGGCCATTCTTTACGTGGTTCCTTAAGCTAGAAATAGCAGGGTTCACGTGGGTATATTCTAAGGCCTAAGGCATACTAAATGGCTTTACCAACAAATTCACTTCTGATAAGGTTTCTTTTTTTTTTTTAAACTAAAACTTCTCCCTAAAATTTCGAAATGATTTTTTTCTCTCAGTATAATTGCAATCTATCTCATCTAAACATGAAAGTTATGGGGAAACAAATTCGAGGCATGTGAATTACCCGAAATGCCTCTTCCCTACCCCGAAAATTTTTTTCACCACAAATTTTGATACAGTTGCAATTTGAAAGCTATTTATAGAAAATTTCATTAAAAAAAAAATCCATTTGTTAGAAAGGTAAGAGGTAACAAATTCGGCGGAGAAAATACTTTAGTTGAAAGAAAGTGAATGAAGTTTATATTTGGTACAATCAATTGACGTCAGTAAATTAAAACCATTCTTTTCTTCTTCAGCTTTCTATTTCTTTAAAAACACCCAACAAATACGAGATGATACTGGAATCAACATAATTTGGCTGGCACTTGATTAAACTCATAATTTGGAGAGATGTATTTACTGATATCTGGACAAAATAACATCATTAAGTGTAAGAGAAAGAAAGGGAAAAAGAGAGAGAAGATAAAGAGGGAACACTATCTCGCAGTGAATTAAAATTAGATTTTTGGCTGTTGAAATCATCAATAATAAAAGACATTTGAAAACTACATTTTGATTTTTTTTAAATATTAAAATTGGAATTTGCAAGAATTTTCTAGACAGCATAGACTTTAATAATTCCTTTCTTTTACTAAAAGTTACATGTCCCAAACAAATTCATAAGCATCTTTATTATGGTATATATATAAATATCTTACTATTCTAGCAGGTAAGAAAAAAATTTCTAAAGTGGATTGAGATAATCCGAAGTATTGTATTGGCTTAATTACAAGCCTTAGACTTTTCTCCATTTGTGTTATCTTTTAACCCAATATTCTACACACAATTATTTATAGCTTTTTCTACTTCGAGTCCCAACGTTAAAAATATTATCTCTTTTACTCTTTTACTTGTTTCAGTCATTTGACTGCGGCCATGCTGTAGCACCGCCTTCAGTCGAGCAAATCGACCCCGGGACTTATTCTTTGTAAGCCCAGTACTTATTTTATCGGTCTCTTTTGCCGAACCGCTAAGTGACGGGGACGTAAACACACCAGCATCAGTTGTCAAGCAATGCTAGGGGGACAAACACAGACACACAAACACACTTACATATATATACATATATACGACAGGCTTCTTTCAGTTTCCGTCTACCAAATCCACTCACAAGGCATTGGTCGGCCCGGGGCTATAGCAGAAGACACTTGCCCAAGATGCCACGCAGTGGGACTGAACCCGGAACCATGTGGTTGGTTAGCAAGCTACTTACCACACAGCCACTCCTGCGCCTACCTCATATCTTTCGAAATTTCTAAATTCTTGTGATGTATATAGAGTTCTTGCTGGCGAAAAGAAAGCTTCTAAAAGGACAGAGAAAAACTTAGTATTACTTTGGGAAAACTGATTAGTACGTCTATTTAATTTACAGAATGTGGATTCGAGTTCTAGTGGCAACTTTCGGTTATTTTTCATCCAAGGGTTTATTGTTATTTTAAACTTAATATTCTACACGATATCATTTATAACGTTATCTACAAGAACTTCAAGTCTTCTGTTGAAAAATAATTCTCCGTATTTAGTCGTACATTTTATATTGAATTTTGACTGAAAAATTGGGGTGCGGTTTATATAAGTAGCGAAGCTTGTTCTAAAACTGCTTCATCCTGTATCTGAAAAAATAAAAGATAAGAAATAGAAATAAAGGCGATCTTTCGTCTCTAGTAGACCTTTCCGTCGATTTCCGTAAAAAATTTTTTTTTTTTACATATGGGCTTGCGGGAACTTTTGAAGTAATGAGAGCGAAAGAGACTAAGAGAAAGCGATTGTATGACGAGGGAAATTCTTTTGAAGTTACCGTGCATGGACTCTCTCTGTCTCTTCACACACACTAACAGAAGCACTTCACTTACACAACATACTTTCTGTCTCCCACACCCCATCAAACACACACATGTACATCAATGCTCCCATGCACGGTAACTTCAAAAGAACTTCCCTCGTCATACAATCGCTTTCTCTTAGTCTCTTTCGCTCTCATTACTTCAAAAGTTCCCGCAAGCCCATATGTAAAAAAAAAAAAAATTTTTACGAAAATCGACGGAAAGGTCTACTAGAGACGAAAGATCGCCGAAATAAAAATAAAAAATAAAAGATCATTAATCAACTAATTTGCCACAAGCACTGGGGTAGAAATAACAGCGAAGATTGCCTTCAAGTCATATCTTACCAGTTTTAAAAATGGAAGGACAGCGTTTTAGAACTATGTCATCTTGTTGATGAAGGAATAAGAGAGAAAAAATTAAGAGACAGAATGGTTACGAATGGAACATTGATCATAAGTCTACACGTTGATAGTTAACTGGGGGGGGGGGCTAAATTACTCTTTATCTCGACATATACGTAAGTGATTTAGATATGCTAGAAATAATAGCTAAATCTCCTTCAAATTATACCCTATTGTTTTAAAATAGGAATTACGTGTCATTAATATTTAGTAGAAGCAACAGAGTGAATCAAGGCCCGAGAGTTTCGTGTGTGACACATATCAAACACACACGCACATGTATATGTGTGGTGCTTGTCTCTCTCCACCGCTTGACAAATGGTGTTGGCTTGTTTACGTTCCCGCAACTTAGTAGTTCGGCAAAAAGACCCGATAGAATAAGTGCCAGATTAAAAAAAAAAAAGTACTCGGGTAGATTTGATAGACTAACCTTTAAGTATGGTGCTCTAGTGTGGCCGCAGTCCAACGATTGAAAAAAAGAGTAAAAGGTAATAGAAACAAATTCTGGAAGGAATACACACACATATATATAAAGCTGAAGTTGTCTGTCTGTGTGTGGCAAGTTTGGTAGCCTTCAACTAACACTATCTCCTCCGAGACCCTGCGGCGTAAGTTTGACCAAAAATTGAGAGTATGATAGAAGAAGGCTTGCTCTTCCTTTCGTAGAAGAAAAAATTAATTCAAATCGGACCATGTTAACACCAAAAATTATTTACATCAAAAACGTGCTTTTTTTTTTCTATGAAAATCCCTATTCTTTACGATTTTTTGACTGGTGCGTCGCCATTTTTTGGTGTATTTCAACCAGAAAAATGTCCACTTAAAGAGAATAACAAGCTACATATTGCATAATTTTTACTTTTCAAAAATTCCAATTTTAAAGGGTCGAAACAAACCCGCGCAACGCCGGGCGATACTGCTAGTATATATATATATATATATATATATATATATATATATATCTTTTACTTGTTTCAGTCATTTGACTGCGGCCATGCTGGAGCACCGCCTTTTTAATCGAGCAAATCGACCCCGGGACTTATTCTTTTGTAAGCCCAGTACTTATTCTATCGGTCTCTTTTGCCGAACCGCTAAGTAACGGGGACATAAACACACCAGCATCGGTTGTCAAGCAATGCTAGGGGGACAAACACAGACACACACACACACACATATATATATATATATATATATATATATATATATATATATATATATATATATATATATACACGACGGGCTTCTTTCAGTTTCCGTCTACCAAATCCACTCACAAGGCTTTGGTCGGCTTATATATATATATATATAATATATATATATATATATATATATAAAAGAAAGATAACAAATAGATAGCTGACGTCGAGATCAGAACACAAATAAGCGAATACCGTTTTGACCGACATGTAACGGATATCGCCCATCTGTCTCACTCCTCTCTCTTTTAGGACCTGTTAATATATTAACATTTTTTCATGACGAGATTAGTTTTAGTGTTGGCGGGAAATTAGTTGATTAATAATACTGAAGGTTGTAAAAGATAACATGAAGAACATTTACAATATTTAGAGGCCCAAATATTCCAGTTTTCCGGGTTTTTAAACAATCACTTTGGAATCCTTAAAGTAAGCTTCACAACTGTTAACAGTCCCTTTTTTTTCAAATTATTCTAATTTAAAATTAAAAAAAAAATTTAGAAATATTTCCCGTTTTCTTAAAATGTAAAATATTTTTTTTTTGCTTTCTACACATCTTGGCGAGGGTAAAGAATACGCACACCACCCGTTTTTGGCGTAACCAAAACCTTAACCCTAAACTCCGTGTGGGCGTATTCTTTACCTTCAACCACGTCTTTTAGCTTTTAGAAAGTACAAAGCCGATTTAAAATTTCTCTATCGAATTTTCGTTAAAGTATAAAATCTAACGGCTCTCATACAATATCAGTGGTTAGTTGCGTTTTGTTAATAAATTGTACTTTTAACCCATACATTTTTTTTTGAATAAAGGATTCAACAAAGAACACTGTCAATGCTTATTATTCTCGTAACGATGTGGTGTGTGTGTGTAGACACGAAGCCTGACATTTCAGAGAAGGTTTACTTGTCGATAACATCGACCCCAGTGCCCAGCTGGTGATTATTTCATCGATCCTGAAAGGATGAGACACAAAGTCAACTTCAGCGTTACTCGAACTCTGAATGTAAATTTTGTCCGGCAAAACCTAGCAGCATTCGAGGATTGGATCTGAGATCGCAAATGGTCGCATTTGAAAACTACCACTTGACATTGTGGTCATTGATTCTGTTAAGCGAAAACCTTTCTTGTTATCTCTTACCTATCAATTATTGATTTCTCATACATGTAAGAGGCCGTACATCTTTGGTAAGGATTTAATCGACCAAATTATTTCTAGTATCGGATTACTTTTTTTTTTATCGATCATTGTAGGACGAAGAGTTAAGTCTACTTTGAATCCAGAACGTAAAGGGCCGTGATGTTTGCCCTCCTTTTTTCTTTTGTTAAATATATTCTTGTTTATATTACAAAAACAAAAAAAAACACGCACACGCACACAATACATTTTTTTTTCATCTGCTCTGACACTTCTAAACCACTTTCAGTTCTTAAAAGAGGGCGATCGATAGACAAAATCGTTTAAGCATCAAGAAATACTTTGTGATAGTTTACACTGACTAGAAATAACAACCAAATAACCACGTTATTAATAAAGGTAACCTTGTCATGACCATCTCATCTTGTTTTAATATCGAGGATAACATAATGGAATGTGCTTCTCTACTTGAAAACGTTAAGGCATAATTCAACTATTTTGCAACAGAAATTGGATATGACCCCTCAAAATTTCATTACCCTTAAATGCGGAAAGCAATTTTATGTCCCAGTCTACCTTTTGTTGAGGAATATCATATTTGAAACTATTTTTCTGTTGAGATATGTCATACTTACTGAGGCAACGTTACTTGCAGAATATAGCTATACCAGTTCTACTTTTTGCTAGATATTTAACATTACTGAACTAACAATGAAATTTAATCCCGCTGTTAATAGGTTAAAGGAGATTTCTGGCTGTTATTTCTTGCTTACTACGCTGCGAGTTCGAATCCTACCGAAATCAGTCTTGCCTTTCATCCTTCCGGTGGTGTCGATAAAATAAAATACCAGTCGACTAAACTTTCCCACAAAATCTGATCGTGTATCTATATTAGAAATTACAATTAAATAAAAGTATTAATAATCCTTTCTAATATAGGCACAAAGCCTGAAATTTTATGGGGAGGGGTAAGTCGATTACTCCATTACTTGACTGGTACTTATATCATCAGCCCTGGAAAGATGAAAGGCCAAGTCGACCTCGGCGGAATTTGAACTCAGGACGTAAGGACGAACGCAACACTGCTAAGCATTTTGCCCGGCGTTCTAACGCTTCTGCCAGCTCGCCGTTTTAAAAATTACAAGATCCCATGACGGAAATCGAACCCGGATCGCCTGGATGAAGTAATGAGACTAAAAACAGAATTTTTCTCTCTGTTTTCACTGTATTACCATGACTTCTGTTGTAGTTGTTGTTCGAAAGTCCATACCGGATTGTCAATGACAGTCACATGACGAACTATTTCAACCAATGAAAAACAAGCTAGAGTTCACGTCATAATTTCTTGGAAAAATACGTGAAACAGTTTCACTTTAATCGAAGTTCTCGTCATTCACATAATTCTTCTTTACTCAGAATCTATCTTCTGGAGCTGGTATTTTATGTCTTATACATATTCTACTACTCATATAGATATATATATATACAGTTGATAAATCATCCCGGTAAGTTTCTTAATTTCTCACTTAATTACATTTTTATACCATCTAAGAGTTTTGTTTACTTTCTTAATTACTATCAACACGTTATTTTATATAAATAGGTATTTTTAAAATGTCACTTTTACGAATACAAACACTCGGCAGATGCGTAAAATCTTGTATAATTATAATCAAACTGCGTAATAAGTTTCGATATCAACGAAAACGAAATGAAAAGTTTCATCCCTTTTTTAGACTGAAAGAACATGTAATCTTCTCCAAGCAGACCTAAAATCTAAAACTATCATATACGAACTATAAAATCAAATAGACAATACCAGAGATTATTTCTTAAAGATGTCCTAGCTACATACAAACTGTGAGTTCTTGCAGCCACTCGACAACAACGTACCTCTATATGGCCACTCGACCTGCTAGAAATAGCAGTCAAACCATTTTCAGAAAGCATCCTATATCTTTAGAAAATGAAACTTATTGGCTGATCTACTGCAATGCAGTGACCGAAAGAGAAATTAAAATAATGATTACAAAAAAGATGGTTACAACGGAACGTCTTTGATCATAGGTCGGTTTGATTACATCGGCCTCAGCTAAAAACATCCAAAACAAGAAGATACAAAATGATTTTTACATTTCAAAACTGATTCGATTAATAATAATAATTACTTACCGAAACATCACATACCCCACAACCGCAGAAAAATTAACCCCTTCGCTTTCATACCAGTTGATTCCATTTGAACTTTCGTTCGATTTTTTAAAGGCCTTTGCATCGTTTTGTGTCGAGTGTTATCTGCTCGCATCCACACCTCATCAAATGTATTTATTTTAATTGTTCATTCCTCTTAATATCTTATAATTAACTTTAAAGTAATTTACTAATGAATGTAGATGCTTCACACGCACGTATGCATCTATCTGGCAAAGTATTTGTGTATGTGTGTGTGTAATGTACATATCTATGTGAAACTCTCTTTAAGTCACTTTGTAGCCTCTGACGATTATTATTATTATTATTATTATTATTATTATTATTATTATTATTATTTGTGTGTGTCTTATTTCGTCTGCCTTTACGTTCTGAGTTCAAATTCCGCCCAGGTCGACTTTGCCTTTCATACTTTCGGGGTCGCTAAATTAAGTACCAGTTGCGTACTGGAGTCGATCTCGTCGACTGGCCCCCTCCCCCAAAATGTCGAGCCTTGTGCCTAGAGTAGAAAAGATTGTATGTGTGTGTGTATACATGTATATATATATATATATAATATATATATATATATGTATGAATGTGACATTCGGTTTATTCAAGAGACAGTCATAAGCAAATAAGGGACATCGATCGAAATATGTTGAAATATCTCTGCGGCATAACTTTAGAGGAAGGGTTATTGCTGAAAAATATTCTTAAAAAGTGTTTTAAATTTTACATGGTTATATTTATAATCTTTATCGATCTTGTCACTTAATCTATCCAAACGTTAAACAGTTAAAATAAGAAGAAAAAGCAAATGTATGTATGTGTAGTGAAATATATTTTGTATATTTTTGCTTGCATTAAAGTATTACCAACACTTAATGTTCGTCATTGTTTATATATATACATATATTCATACATGTCAAATTTTCTTTATGTATTTAGGGTGTGTTTGTTAGTTATATGTGCATTTATTTTTGTAGATCGAGTCCTTCTACCATATATAAACGTGTGTTTGGTGTAATGTGTTCGTATGCTATGCATATGCATACGTGCATAACGTAAATAAGAAGAATTAACGGCGTGTATATATATATATATATATTTTTAGTCATAGGCATTCAAAGCTTCAATTTTTAAAAATAATCTAGCAAAAAATTTGACATATTTCAAGTGATTGGAAAAATTCAATAAGGTTTCCTGTTGAACGGCACATGTCAGCACAATTTCTAGTTAACTATACACTTTAAAACTTCGTATATACATATATATATTTGATAAATTTTACACACACACACATCCATTTTATTTGCAAAGTTTAAGGAAACTCCTCTCTGGAGATCCACAGCTGGAGTGAAAAGATGTACAATCATTGAGAGAGAAAGAGACCACGAACAAATTACACACCCACATATCACATCGTATATATATATATATATATATATATATATATATATACTCGTTGCAGCTATAGAGGCGTTGCACCGACTCACAATATAAGCAATGTTGCTTAAGATGTCACCATCTCTTTCGTTATTTATGAAGACATTTATTTATGTGTGTAAATGTGTGGAACTGCGGTGTGTTTTCGAGGAAATGGGGACAATGTAAAAAGAGGATTGTTATGAAATACCGAAACGAAAAAAAGTCTTTTTTTTTGTTACAAAGGTGTTACTTGCTGTAGTTGAAAACAGGAAGTTCATTTCTGTTGACTCGACTCTTCAACATCAATATACATCTTCAAACTTGTTTTTTTCTTTTGTTTTAATTACTGTTTCTAATTAAATACTTTAAAATTATCCAAATGTTTCTTTTTCTACCCTCGTAGCACACGTGCTTTTTAAAATGAAAGTATTTTTATTTTATCCCTTATAGCAAACACTATTAAATTTTTCGCTTCGGTAATTCATGTGAACCATGATGTTTTTTTTATACATTCTCCAATTTATTTGAAATTAAGCCGTAATTCACGTTTATCGTTAGAATAAATAAACAAGTCTGTGCTACTTTGGACGTCCCACAGTCAACCATTGTCACCGATCTCTGTCGCTCGTTCGTTGTACATAGAAGGAGCCGTAGTGTTGAGACTTCAGGACATTAAAAGGATTTTTTTTCACTCTCCCTTTGCCTTTTCTTCTGCTATGACTGAAGACTAGGAGTTGTGGATGAAATTTAAGCTCCTTTCCAGGCAAGCTTTTCGGCCTTTCTCTGTAAGAAGGAGTGGCTCCCTGTTGTCAGCGTAATTGGTTTCTTACTGCCTGACAAAAACTAGAAACTTGTTAAATTTCTTTGAAACCACTTGAAGCAGGGAAAAAAAAGGTTTGGTCAATGTTTACATCTTGACCCGAAACATTAACCATTTGGTTAATGTTCACATCTTGAACGTTTACCAAAAAGGTTTCGTTAACCAAAAATGTTCACCAGATTTTTTTTTTTCAGCATTTAAAGAATAAAATTTTTTTTTTTTTACGCTGATGTTACTTCTTTATATTAATTTCTAGAAAATATGAATGCGATTTTAGTCATTGGCATTCAAAGCTTCAATTTTTTAAAATAATCTAGCAAAAAATTTGACATATTTCAAGTGATTGGAAAAATTTACTAGGATCCCCAAACAGTTTATTTTGTGGCGGCCTTAACTGTTGCATCCGTGGAGAAAAATCGAAATTGCCTTGGGCTTTCAGTTTCAGCTTCGTAAAAAAACGGTGACAGAGCTGCTATGATATATGCATATATATATATATATATATATTACTAGCAGTATCGCCCGGCGTTGCTCGGGTTTGTAAGGGAAATAACTATATAAGCATTTTTAGAGAGTTACTTCCCTTATAGATGCCAATTCGGGCTTTCTTAGCCATTTCTGTTTTGGCGTCTTCAAGCCATGAAGTCGTTGTTCTAAAAGAACGCTGGTCTCCTTGACAACGCATTACGACGTTGATTTCCTTACACTCCCTTCCCCACAGCTTCACGAGGGAGGGAAGGGGGAGAAGCAAACAGGTGCAGCTGTGACCATGGACGCCAACTCCGCCGCCATCGACACACGAAAAATTATGCATTAAAATGGAATAAAAAATGATGTTAAATTATTTTTAAAATCGTAGACTCATCGTAGACGCGCGCTAATACCCAGACGGGCTCGATATTAATCACGACTATAAGATACCCGAATTTGGTTAAACTGCACCGCAAAATGTGGGAGGAGTTAGGAATCTAAATCGAAGGGGACAGACACTCACACAACTACAGTTTTATATATATAGATTATTATATCTTGTTTGTTTTGAGTCGAGACAATAAAACAAGTCATTGGAGGCGTTAATATGATTTGACCGTGTTTGTTTACTTAGCATGTTTATATATGTATATAGCGGAGTGATACACGTGCGTATTCGTTCTATTCAGAGCTCATACTCTTTTACTTGTCAGTCATTTGACTGTGGCCATGCTGGAGCACCGCCTTTAGTCGAGCAAATCGACCCCAGGACTTATTCTTTGTAAGCCTAGTACTTATTCTTTGTAAGCCTAGTACTTATTCTATCAGTTTCTTTGCCGAACCGCTATATTACAGAGAAGTAAACAACAGCAGCGGTTGTCATGCGATGTTGGGAGGGGGGACAAACACAGACACACATACATATATATATATACACACACATGATGGGCTTCTTTCAGTTTCTGTCTACCAAATCCACTCACAAGGCTTTGATCGGCCCGAGGCTATAGTGGAAGACACTTGCCCAAGGTGCCACGCAGTGGGACTGAACCCGGAACCATGTGGTTGATAAGCAAGCTACTTACCACACAACCACTGCTATGCTTATATTGTCTACCAAATGCGCATAACAAAATAGAGCTAATCATAGAAATATATATATGTGTGCACAGCACGCACATACATGCACACATGTACATATGCGTACACAAGTTTTTTTCATTGTCTCTCTGTTTATTTTCTCTTATTCCTTTCTGTTGAAGAGCGTAGGCTTGAAATGTAAAAGACTTTTTCATTTTCCCAAGTGTCAAACTGATACACTTGCTTGTTGATACACATGTCTTTGTCTTTTGTTTTTCTATAAATTTCATCTATCTATGTGTGTGTTCGTCTCCCTTCCATCGCTTTATAACCAATGTTGGTATGTTTTTATCCCTGTAACTTAATGGTTCAGCAAAAGAGTCCAATAGAATAAGCCCTAGGCTTACAAAGAATGAGTCCTGGGGTTGATTTCTTTCACTAAAACCCTATTAGGTGGTGCTTATTTCATCCTTTTGGAGGATCCCAAAACGTGGTTTCTAACAAAGATTCTTCATATTTTGCTGGTAGCTTACTGGGTAAGATTTTTGCGAATATGAAATTACTATTACAAGTATATGGTGTGTTATGGGAATTTATGGAAAGGTGGTATCCCATAGAAACACAAGAATGAAGAAGAGATGTTGAAATATATAAAAGAATTTTGTATCATCATCATCATCGTTTAACGTCCGTTTTCTGCGCTAGCACGGGTTGGACGGTTCGACCGGGGTCTGGGAAGCCAGGGGCTGCACCAGGCTCCAGTCTGATCTGGCAGAGTTTCTACAGCTGGATGCCCTTCCTAACGCCAACCACTCCGCGAGTGTAGTGGGTGCTTTTTACGTGCCACCTGCACAGGTGCCAGGGGGGTCCGGCATCGGCCACGATCGGTTGGAGCTTTTAATGTGCCACCGGCACGGAAGCCAGTCGGGGCGGCGCTGGCTGGCATCAGCCACGTTCGGATGGTGCTTTTTATGTGTCACCGGCACAGGAGCCAGTCGGGGCGGTCTGGCATCAGCCACGATCGGATGGTGCTTTCGATGTATGTATTATGTATGTATTAAAATTCTTTTTTATATTTCAACATCTCTTCTCCATTTTTAACATATTTGTTGAGTTTCTATGGGATACCTTTCCATAAATTCTTGTAACACACACACCACACACACACACACACTCTCACACACACACACACTCACAAATTACAATTCATAAATCTTTCCCTCTCCTCATAAAAAGAAATACACTCACTCACATAAATTGAAATGGAGAAGATGAAAGAAACATTAATAAAACATTTAATGTCAAGTGGATCAGAGTCTGATCAGCAATGCTAAAATGGTTGTGCCAAAATGTCTCATACCTGCCAAGTTCTTAGTTCTCTGCAATCTGTGATGCCAAGATATCATTGTCAGACTGGCTGACAAGGTGGATCCATCATAGTTGGGTGATGTGATGTCTTCTAAAAAAACAGTTATTCTAACAGTTTCATAACCCTGTTTTCTTATTATTGCCCACAAGGGGCTAAACGTAGAGGGGACAAACAAGGACAGACAAAGGGATTAAGTCGATTAGATTGACTCCAGTGCCTAACTGATACTTAATTTATCGACCCTGAAAGGATGAAAGGCAAAGTCGACCTCTGCGGAATTTGAACTCAGAACATAACGGCAGACGAAATACCTATTTCTTTACTACCCACAAGGGGCTAAACACAGAAGGGACAAACAAGGACAGACAAACGGATTAAGTCGATTATATCTACCCCAGTGCGTAACTGGTACTTATTTAATCGACCCTGAAAGGGTGAAAGGCAAAGTCTACCTCGGCGGAATTTGAACTTCGAATGTAACCGCAGATGAAATGCCGCTAGACATTTTGCCCGGCGTGCTAACGTTTCTGCCAGCTCGCTGCCTTCCAACAATTTCATAACCCAGCAGCTAATAGTTTCATGACCCTGTTTTCTATCACTCCCTATCCTATGATCCTACCAACAACTTGTGTACTCCACTGCCTACTTGAATCATCTGTTCCTCCTCTTTACTACCCAACACTGGTACCCTCTCGTCCACTCACCTTACACCTCCACCATCTACATCCCACCCCCTCAAATTCATAAACTTAACTATTCTAGCTGTGCCCTTGTCTCTACCTGTAATTGCCCTACCAAACTGGTTTTCATATATCTTGACCTCTTTCCTCACCCCTGATGACTTCCCTTCTTTCCACATCCATGCCTTCCTCCTCTTCGGCTCCTTCTTCTCTTGTTCTTTAACTCCCTGTACATCATCATCCCTCACAATGACAAATTTTCTCCCCCTTCAGTGTAACCCCCCAATCATTATACTACTCTCCAATCCAGTATCTCCATCTTCTCTAAATTCATCCTTGCCCTCAATTGCTTATCTTTTGCAGGAGAGATTTACCTACAAATATCAGGTAGTTATGGGAACCAGAATGAGCCCTAACTATCTGAAATTGTTTACTTGTTACATTGAGGCCCAGTTCTTGTCATAGTTCCCTGGCCCTATCCCAGAGCTCTATGGCCATTTTATCAACAACTACATTAGCATTAACATTCTCTCGTATGACCAAGTCAACACCATCATCTCTTCACCAACTCATGAATTCACTTCCTCCATCTTTGACACCTCTCCTATCTTCCATGATGTCTCTGACGCCATTGCCTCCATCCCCACCCTCCTCTCACTTATGTCATCCTATACTCCCTATTTCTGTCATCACTGTGACTCAAGACCCAGTTCTGATGCATAGTCTGGTTCTTCACTCAGCAAATACCTTCCATCCTAATCCAAGTTGTCCTCATCCACACCCATGGATGTTGACCCCCATCACTGCCCTTGCCCCACATCTGTCCCATTATTGTCTTCTCTTTCCACTCTCATATCCTTCCCATGTACAACCCTGTATACCTTCTAATTCTGCCAATTTGACTCTTCCGCCTCCCACTCTTTCCCTAACCCACCCCTTCCCTGAAACCTGCATAACTTACTGGTTTGTTGCTTCTTCCATATCCTGTCTGAGACCAGATGCCTGTGGGAACTCTAATTTGCTGATGATCTCATTCTTGTAGCTGAATCTGCAGTAGAATTGGAGAAGAAATTGAAGGGGGAATTACAACCGTGTTTCGTGGTCTGCTACCACAACAGCTCCTTTATAGAATCCTGTTAGCTCAAGACATCATCAGGAGGAACCACGTCCGGTTTCGGCTCCTACTCCTCTACCGTTTTGACATGGCAGGGCCCCCCCTTTTCAGAGGTGTCTTCAACTCTGGTGTTGGGTGCATGTCTTCTTTCTTCTATTCCCTGGCCTCTTCGATGTATCGTCAGCGAGTGTCAGCCGGTGACTGACTGTCTTGTCAAATTTCTCCCTTTAAATACCTGCCGCATAGGCTCCAGCAGGCAGCCCTAGCAAGTTGTCACGTGACACTGTCTCGCCTTAACTAACTAGTGAAGGCGCGTAGTTTTAGTCCGCACTTTTTCTAATTAAAACCTGGAATCAAAGAGCCTTGAAATTAACTTGGCAAAGGCCAAAGTTTTAGTAAGCTGATAAAAGCAGGACATCACTAATTCTATCAGGGAAATGGCCTTATTCGGCATGTAGAATAGGTGTAGGCAGGAATTCTGTATGGTGTACCCAGTGCAAATTGAAGACACACAATGGGAAGGTTATCTGAGAATGTAGACATTGTATGTGGCAGATGCACAGAAACAATAAGCGCCAAGAACACATGGGAAATAGATATTCTTAAATGCCCTAAAGGTCCCCTTAGGGTAATAATTTCTGTTATCTAGGAGACCCACTGTATTTTAACATGTATAAGGAATCCCCTGATTTTGGGGACTTAAAATTTGGAAAAAAAAGATTTTGTAAGGGTTTATAATACTATCAATGTATAAGAAACTCCCATATTTTTTAAGCCTAATTTTTGACAAAAGAGGGTTCCCTATATTGTAATCAGCAGGGGAGAAAGATGTTTTGAAAGCATTGTGCTAGAATAAGATTAGACTGGAAAAAGTTCATAGAGTTGTTACTTCTGTTGATAGTAAAAGGTTTCTCTCTCAGAGTGAAATGTAGACTGTTTGATGCCTTTGTATGAACTGCAGTGCTACATGTTAGTGAATGTAGCGGACCTGCAAAGACCAGAAAGAAATGAAATGAGCATACTCAACTGGAAGTATAGTGTTGGTGTGCATGCATGAGTGAGTGACTTGAGTAGAAATGTGTTGAGAGAGCAACTGGGCATAAGAGGAATTGGATTTAGTGTGCAAGAGGGAAGACTGCATTGATATGGGCATGTAATGAGTATGGATGAAGACTCTGAATAAAAATGAGCTGATTGCTTATAGTGGATGGAAACTGTGGAAGATGCAGACCCAGGAAGACTTAAGATAAAGTGATGAAAACTGATCTCAAAATGTTGGGCCTTGTGAAAGCGATGACATGAGATTATGTTAACTTATAAAATTCATTATTTGAGAAAAACCAATGCAAGAATGGCAAGCTTGATGTACTGCAAGTATAATGTGCATAAACATAATTTGGTCCCTCGACAAGTCTGCACCTGTACTCCTCTTCTCCTTCACATCTTCCCATCACTCATCCTTTCATCATTTTTCTATCTTCTGTATTATTCTGATGATGTAAATTAGTGAAAGCAGAACCTGTAACCTACACATCATATTCATCATTGCTTGCATCATCATCATCATCATCATTTAACGTCTGTTGTCCGTGCTGGCATGGGTTGGATGGTTTGACCGGGGGATCTGGGAAGCCAGAAGGCTGCACCAGGCTCCAGTCTTATCTGGCAGTGTTTCTACAGCTGGATGCCCTTCCTAACGCCAACCACTCCGTGAGTGTAGTGGGTGCTTTATATGTGCCACCTGCACAGGTGCCAGGCGAGGCTGGCAACGGCCACGGTTGGATTGGTGCATTTTACGTGCCACCGGCACAGAAGCCAGTCGAGGTGGCACTGGCATCGGCCACGATTCGGATGGTGCTTTTTACGTGCTATCGGCACGGAAGCCAGTCGAGACAGCGCTGGCATTGGCCACGATTCTCATCATCATCATTTAACGTCTGTTGTCCGTGCTGGCATGGGTTGGACAGTTTGACTGGGCTGGCATGTTAGAAGGCTGCACTAGATTCCAGTGTGATTGGACATGGTTTCCTACAGATGGATACCCTTCCTAATGCCAACCACTCTGAGTGTGTAATGGGTACTTTTACATGCCACCAGCATGGATGCCCAGATGCACGACACCAGTATCTGCCACATCTACAATTTTGCTTGGCTTCAGGGGTCTTCTTCTCAAGCATGACAATACCAAAGGTCTTGGTCATTGCCTCCATAAGGCTCAACACTCGAAAGGAAACAGTAAGAGACACCTGATGAAGGCTGGAGGGTATATCAGCCGAAACGTTCTGTTAACAACAAACAAAATGAGGACAAATATCTGTCAAATGTAAATAATGTACATAATTCCTCATCTCTTAAATATAGAACTGTATTTATTAAATATATGTATTTCTCTGGGAAATTGCAGAAGGCAATTTTCCAAATAATTCGATTACAGCTGCCCTGAAGAGCAATGGCTTCTCCAGAGCAGTGGCACAAATAGAGTGGAAGAAGAATGAGTTCATCCGATCTTATGTGCTCATATAGCCACACCTGAAGAAGCTGGACATCATTTTCAAAAGTGGTGAAAAAAAAGATGACACTGCCTGTGAGAAACCTGACACAGAAAGCAGGGGCAACGTCAACGCCACAGTTAAAATGCTGAAGGAAAGAAATGAGAAAAGTGCGAACAACCACAGTCCCAACACCTCCCAAAGCAGCAATGTTGCATACTGGAGTTGATCTAATTGACTGGACCCGTCCCCCAAATTTTCAGCCTTTGTGCAGAAAAGAATATTGGCTATTGATGAGATGAGATCAAACTCAGCAACAGTCCCAGATGGACTCCCGGCTGTTCTCCTAAAGACATGTGAAAAGTCTCTTGCGAAGCCACTGCAGATACTCTTTCAGAGCTTCTCTGCATGTTGTAAACTTCCCAAAATGCTAAAAGGGGGTATAATATGCCCTGTCCATAAAAGAGGGAGTAGAGTAGATGCTGAAGGCTACGGGCCCATCTTTCTGACCTTACATGTTAGCAAGACAATGGAATATATTGTCAGAAAAAGGCTGATCACGTTCCTAGAAGAAAAGAATCTTCTCACAAACATGCAACATGGCTTCCATCCATCATCATCATCATCATCATCATTTAGCGTCCGTTCTCCATGCTAGCATGGGTTGGACGGTTCAACTGGGGTCTGTGAAGCTGGAAGGCTTCATCAGGCCCAGTCAGATCTGGCAGTGTTTCTACGGCTGGATGCCCTTCCTAACGCCAACCACTCCGTGAGTGTAGTGGGTGCTTTTTACGTGCCACCCGCACAGGTGCCAGACAGAGCTGGCAAACGGCCACGAACGGATGGTGCTTTTACGTGTCACCGGCACGGGGGCCAGGCGAGGCTGGCAACGGACACGAACGGATGGTGCTTTTACGTGCCACCAACATGCCTATATATCCATATATATATATATATATATATATATATATATATATATATATATATATATATCAACTAATATAATAAATGCGAAAACTAATTTCTGTGTGTCAGTGTGTCATAATTAGACCGCACCTCTCCTGCTATTCAGTGACACCCCTACTATTCCTGATGATGGGGTGAGAGTAATAGTAGGCAAGAGACAGTGAGGGTGGTTGCGAAGACAGACAGAGAGAAAGAGAAAAAAAGAAAAAAGAGGGTGAGAAAGAGATACAAAGAAATTTAGAGTTGATGATGTTTTATTAAAAATAGTAGTGTTGATGGTGACAGTAAGAGAAAGAATGGGTATGTGAGAGAAAGAGGGAGATGATGTACAATTTCATTTAACCATGCCTCTTTGACAGAAATTCCTGTCATCAACATACTCACTATCATTTTTGTTTTGTTTTTTGCTTTCTTTAATAGTACAAGGGTTGGACAAAATAATGGAAACACTTAGCATCATAGCATCATAATTTCAAAATATTTATAAAACCATCAAAAGCTTATTTACTTTTTTTTTTTATTAGTGTTGCTTAAAATGTTTTGCTAAAATTGCTATTTCTTTTCAGATATCATCAGAAAAAGGTAGTTAAAATTCATTAAAATGACAGATCTATGGGACTTTCAAAGAGGTCAAATTGTTGGTGCTCATATGGCAGGTGCTAGCGTAACAAAAACAGTCGAAATGTTTGGTGTATCAAGAAGTATTGTCTTGAAAGTAATGATAGCCTTTGAGAAAGAGGGAAAAGCCTCCTCGCCAAAACAAAACTCCGGAAGGCAACCAAAACTTTCAGATAGGGACCGCTGGACTCTTCCACGAATTGTTAGAAAAGATCACAAACGTACAGCTCCCAAAAATTACTGCAGAGCTTAATGACCACCTCAAGAACCCAGTTTCCACAAAAACTTCGTCAGGAGCTGCACAAAGCCGGATTTCATAGGTGGGCTGCAATCAGAAAACCACTACTTTCAAAAACAAATGTTGCAAAACATTTAGAGTGGTTTTTAGAGCAGTGGAAGAATGTTATTTTCTTGGATGAGTCACCCTTTACTTTTTTTCTGACCACTGGCTGAGTATACATGTGGAGACAGCCAAAAGAAGCATTTGACCCAAACTGCCTTCTTCCAACTCTGAAACATGGAGGAGGATCTGTGATGATGGGGGGGGGGGCTGTATCTTGGAAATCCGCCATCCCAATGGTCTCCTTTCATGACAGAATTAATAGTTAAGACTAAGTATTTTATCAGATCAAATTCAACCTATGCTTACGTAACTGCTTTCGGATGGAAACAGAATCTTTCAGGATGATAATGCACCAATTCACACAGCTAAAGTTGTTACTGAATGGCACGAGGAACATTCTAGTGAAGTTGAACATCTTATCTGGCCACCACAGTCCCCAGATCGCAATATTATTGAATATTTATGGTGCATTTTAGAAAAACAAGGAGTCGATATCCTCCACCATCATCACTACAAGAACTGGAAACTGTTTTAACTGAAGAATGGACAGAAGTTTCCTTGGAAACAATTCAAACATTGTATGAGTCCATACTTCATAAAATTGAAGCTGTAATTACTGCCAAAGGCAGTCCTACCGCTTATTAAAAGAGATTTGTTTGAAATTTTAAGGTGTTTTGGATTTCATGTTTTCTTATTTCATGTTGTTTGTGTTTTATGACATCCTGTACCCATATATGCGTATATATATATATATATATATATATATATATATATATATATATACATATATACATATGTATATATCAGTACGTATATATATGTATGTATATATGTGTCTATATATATATATATATATATTATACATATATACATATGTATATATCAGTACGTATATATATGTATGTATATATGTGTCTATATATATATATATATATATATATATATTTTATTTATATTATCATATGATTGAACGCCACACATCCATTTTCAGATAATTTTGATGCGACTCTCCTCTATACATTTCTCTCTCTCTTTTTTTCTCCTCTTGTCCCCTTTTGCTTTTTCCCTCTCATCCTTTTCCTAATTCTTTTTCCTCCCCTTCACCGTTTTCTCTCTCTCTCTCTCTCTCTCTCTCTCCCTCTTCCTCCTTACTGTCTTGTTGTTCACACCTGACCATCATCCACCTTTCTTTTCCAAACGTGTTCATCTTTCTTTTCTTCCAGTCTGTTGCACAGACCAGACGTATTCTTATCTGTCTCCTCTCCTATCAAAGAATCTTCCTCCGTTCGCCACCTTACTCCGTCTGGCTTAGCAGCCCTCACTGTTTGTTTCACTGCCCTGTTTTTGTTACCAACTTTGACCCTCCGCAAAATCCAAAATTTTATTTTGGTTTGTGGAAGCAACTGTTTTCTCGAAGGCACATATTGTCGTGCATTGCTTGAAATGTTGAATAGATAAACAGCCGACAACTGATGAGGGGTCATTTTTTATGTTACTTGTTTTTTCTTCCATTTGTTTCTCTCGTTGTTCGCAAAGAAGAAAAAAAACAGTTTGTCTTCGTATTTTGGATTTCATGTTTTTGTATATCATGTTGTTTACATTTTGCGATGTCCTGTAGCCATATATGCATATATATATCTTATATAGATATATATATATATATACCACACACACATTATATATACATAATATATATATACATATATATATATATATACATATATATATATATATATATATATATATACATATATATATATATATACATACATATATACATACATATATATATACATACATATATATATATATATGTATATATTAATGTATGTATGTATGTATGTATATATATATATATATATATATACATACATATATACATACATATATATATACATACATATATATATACATATATATGTATATATATATACATACATATAACATATACACATACATATAAACATACATATATACATACATACCTATATACATATAAATATACATACATATATATATATATACACACACACACACATACGACACATATTGAGGTCAGTACATTTTCAGTGAGAAAAAAAAATGCAGTATAATATTGTAAAATGTGTACAAATACTTTTGAAAAGAAATTGTTAAGTCTTGTTAAGCTGTTTTACTTAGAGAACCTATTTTTTGTTTGCATCTCACAATAGGTCGAAGATAAGTGGCACTCCTTCTGTGTGTATGCGTATGTATGTATGTATATATATGTGTGTGTGTGTGCGTGTGTGTCAGTGTGTGTTAATGTTTGTTTTCCTGTTCAGTTATAAAAAAAAAAAAACTTTTATTTTAATCTAATGGATTATTCGATAGTTTATTTTAGATTAAAAAATGAATTATTCTAAAACAAGATTAAATGTTGACTGTGACACTGAAGTTTCGGCCAGTTAACCCATCGTCACACTATTTACACATACTTATATATATTTATACAACATAACACAAAACACAACACAAATGCATACACATTTTATATATATATATATATATATATATATATATAATAACATACACACGTACACACACATATATATATATAATATATATAATATTATATATATATATAACATTGTCATTATCTAATGTAAGCCTTTCATGCTGGCTTGGGTGGGATCATATATACGCACACATATATACTTGTATTATTAATAATAATAAAGGGTAAAATTAATGAATTAATTAATAATTGATAATTCTACCAAGTAGTTTCAGCTTGTTAATGGACCATTATCAGTAAACTAAAACAATAATTTTTATAATTATGAGTATAATTGTAATTATGGTTCAGCAAAAAAAATTTGCTTCACCACATACCAAAATTTAGAAATAGCAGCCCCCAAAAAACTAGCTATTATAAATATATACATATATATATATACATACATGTATGTATGTAAATATATATATATATGTATATATATATATTTTTCAAAATGTGACCTCGTGTGTATCGTTGGCGATTTTTTTTTTCCTCTGTCTTCCCTTCTCTGGATCTTTCCTTCTCCTATGTTTCTGACGAAGAGCTCCGCTTGAAACGTTAAACCCTCCTTCTTTAATTCTTTCCTGAGCGTCCAATAATACTATATTTGTTCCACGTCCTCGCGTTGTCGTGTTTTTTTGTGCTTTCTTGTTTGGATTAACTATATATATATATATATATATATTATACATGTATGTCATATATATACACATTATATGCACATATATATGTATATACATACATTCTGTATATGTCTATATAAACATCTATATGTCTTTATATGTATATATATACATATGCACACACACTAGTGGTCGGGTGTTCCCGACTGAAGATGGGCACAAGTAACCTGGACCCATTGAGTCTCGTGATCCTGTTGTCAGCTGGAGGATGGTAGGGCTTTGCTCACCTGACTGCAATATATATATATATATATATATATATATATTATATATATATATATATACAGGTTGCAGATTGTACCAGTAACCCACTGGCAGAAGGTCTGTCTGGTGTTAAAATGGTAATAACATTGAACAGCCATACTGATGTGGCGATAAATATTACTTCTTGGTTTTGATTACTACTTTCATCTCATTGAGATTTTCCTAACGAGCTACTTTACTTATTTATATATATTGTTAGCATGGTGAACAAAATGCATCACAGCATTTTGTCTGTCTTTATGTTCTGAGTTCAATTTCCGCCAAGGCTGACTTTGCCTTTCATCCTGTCAGGATCAATAAAATATATTCCATTTGAGCACTGGGGTCGATGTAACCAGGTAGCACTGGGGTCGACGTAATCAGGTAGCACTGGGGTCGATGTAATCAGGTAGCACTGGGGTCGACGTAATCAGGTAGCACTGGGGTTGATGTAATCAGGTAGCACTGGGGTCGATGTAATCAGGCGGCGAGCTGGCAGAAACGTTAGCACGCCAGGCGAAATGCATAGCCGTATTTCGTCTGCCGCTACGTTCTCAGTTCAAATTCTGCCGAGGTCGACTTTACCTTTCATCTTTTCGGGGTCATTAAATTAAGTACCAGTTACGCACTGGGGTCAGTGTAATCGACTTAATCCGTTTGTCTGTCCTTGTTTGTCCTCTCTGTGTTTAGCCACTTGTGGGTAGTAAAGAAATAGGTAGCTAACCCCACCTCCAAATTTCATGCTTTGTGCCTATAGTAAAAAGGAAGCATTTTCATGTCTCACATGTTTGCCTTATCTCTTCTTGTTTCAAGCACTTTGCTTGAAGTGCCCAATCTAGGTTGTCTTCCCAATGCACTGTTCACTTCAAAGATAAAATAATCTTTATTTTTGTCAGGAGTTGTTTAGTGATTGTTGCACAACTTACCAAGAGCACTTATTTTCAGTCATGTAAGGCTTGCTTTATTTCCCCCCAAAATATGTCCCAGAAAAATACCCTGCTCCTTATATCCTTAACATCAGGCTTTGGGCAGGCTTGGACTCCTGGTGAACACTAATTTCAGTGCTATAATAGGCAAACTGGTCCCCTAAATGAAGGAATTTCTTACACCTTCCTTACAAAAATGTGTCCTAAATTTCTTTAGAATGATTAGTAACTAAACATTATAAATTGCAAATATATATGTTAGTGTAGATCTATGTATATACGTGTGTTTGTGTGTGTGTGTATGTATATGTAGATGTTGTGTATACATGTGTATGTGTGTGCAGGTACATATATATACGTATATATGGGTGTGTGTGTATTATAATGATGATAATTTTACCTTTAACTCTTAGACAAAACAAATACCAGTTGAGTACTGGAGTTGATGTTATAGACTAGGCCCCTTCCCTGAACTAGTTGGCCTTGTGCCAGAATTTGAAACTATTATTGTTATTATTATTATTGTTGTTGTTATGTTGTTGCACAGTATCCAATACTGTGATGTTGTTGATTAAAGATATTGTATCTACTGGGGGTTTTCTACAGTCTGGCAAGTCACAACGAGGACCTAAGACAGACAGTACTTTACGCAATATGCATGCAGTTCCAAGTAATACCTATTTGTGCAATACACCCAGATTGTAGGGTATTTCTAAAGTTTCCAGGTGTTTCTTCAGGTTGGGTGATACTGAACCCAATGCTCCAATGACAATAGAGACAGCCTTTATATTTGATTCTCTGAAATGGACATGAGTGAAGATTGTCATGTTCTGAAATGGACATGAGCGGAGATTGACATGCTCTGAAATGGACATGAGCGGAGATTGACATGTTCTGAAATGGACATGAGTGGAGATTGACATGTTCTGAAATGGACATGAGTGGAGATTGACATGTTCTGAAATGGACATGAGTGGCGATTGACATGTTCTGAAATGACATGAATGGAGATAGTGGTTTGCACTACCCAAAAGATGATGACAAGGCATGGTGTCCTCCAACCTAAGGTGAACATACACAGGCTGTACGTGAAGAGAGATAAAGGTGGACTTGGCCTGTTAAGCATACAAAAATTCATTGACAATGAAAGAAGAAACTTGACTGAATATTTGGTAAACCACGAACAAGACCTGCTACAGTATGCTGCTTATGCAGAAGGACTTACCTGTAATAGAGCTGAAAATGCTAATGAAGAGAAGAAACACTACTCCATGTGGAATTAAATGGTAAATTCCATCATGAAACTAACAGCTTAAGAGACGAGGAAGTATCATGGATGTAGCTCAACAAAAAGACCTTAAAAAGGGGACCAAAAGTCTGATCATCACTGCTCAGGACAAGGCATTGAATACCAACTTAGTGAAAAGAGATATGTACCACATAAGTGCAACGTACCTCTGTAGAATGTGTGGGAAGCGGGTTGAAAGCATGACTCACATTGTGAAAGTCCTTTAGGTATAACATAAGATGTCATAAATACACAAGGTTCATCCTTATCAGCAAGACTGACTATTAACAACAGTTAATACTATTCAGGGCAAAGTTAGATGCATGTTTGTAGGTACTGTAGAGGATCATAACCTAAATTTTGAAGATAAAAATTATGATTTATTTCAAACTTTACATACAGTTACATACAGGCATATATATAGGCGAGCTGGCAGAAACGCTAGCACGCCGGGCGAAATGCGTAGCTGTATTTCGTCTGCCGTTACGTTCTGAGTTCAAATTCCGCCGAGGTCGACTTTGCCTTTTACCCTTTCGGGGTTGATAAATTAAGTACCAGTTACGCACTGGGATCGATGTAATCGACTTAATCCGTTTGTCTGTCCTTGTTTGTCCCCTCTGTGTTTAGCCCCTTGTGGGTAGTAAAGAAATATATATATAGGCACAGGTAAGGCTGTGTGGTAAGAAGCTTGCTTCCCAATCGCATTATCACATGGTTCTGGGTTCAGTCCCACTGTGTGGCATCTTGGGCAAGTGTCTTCTTCTTTAGCCTCAGACCAGCTAAGGCTTTGCAAGTGGATTTGGTAAACAGAAACTTAAAGAAGCCCATCGTATATGTATATATATATATATATATATAATATATATATACATATATATATATGCGTGTGTGTTATGTATATGTCTATATGTTTGTATCTTTGTCTATATTTGTCCCCCCATCACCACTTGGCAACCATCCTTGTAACTTAGCAATTCAACTAAAATCCTTGAAGGCGGTGCTCCAGCATGGCCACAGTCAACTGACTGAAACAAGTAAAAGAATAAAAGTATGTGTGTGCGTGCCTTCATGTCTATGTTTGTGCCTCACCAATGCTTGACTACTGGTGTTGGTGTGTTTATGTCCCTGTAACTTAGCTGTTTGGCAAAAGAGACTGATAGAATAAGTACCAGGCTTAAACAAAGAAAAATAACAGAGTCAATTCGTTAAACAAAGAAAAATAATGGAGTCAAATCGTTAAAGAAAAATAATGGAGTCAGTTCGTTAAACAAAGAAAAATAAGAGTCAATTCGTTAAACAAAGAAAGATGATGGAGTCAATTCTTCAAGGCAGTGCTCCAGCATGGCCACAGTCTAATCACTAGAACAACTAAAAAATAAGAGATACAAAATTCAATACACACACATATAGAGATATATAAATGCACACACATAGGTGTATTTTCATACTGGCACTCCTTTGGTTAGAATGGCAAAGGTTCCAGTTGACATGATCAAAGGAACAGCCAGCTCTTGAAATTAAAGTGAAAGTGGCTGAGTACTCCACAGACATGTGTACCCCTTAATGTAGGTCTCAGGGAGACTCAGCATGACACAGAGTGTAACAAGGCTGGCCCTTTGAAATACAAGTGCTACTCATTTTTGCTGCCAGCTGAGTGGACTGGAGCGATGTTAAATAAAGTGTCTTGCTTAAGCACTGGAAATTGAACTCGTGATCTTGCGATCATGAGCTGAATACCGTAACCACTAGGCCACATGCCTTCACGTATTTAGATACATATACATACTATGTACATTGTAAAAATTTAGAAATGTCAGTTGGAAGTGAAACAATGTTTATAATGGAATCTAAGTAGATAAAGTTGAAAAATAATGCTTTCAAATTTTGACCCAAGGCCAGCAATTTTAGAGAAGCGGATAAGGCAGTCTGACTTCTAATTGTAAACACACACACACACACAAAAAAAATAATGGCATGTATACATTTATATTCAGGCATGGTTGTGTAGTAAAAAGTTTGCTTCCCAACTTCATGGTTCCAGGTTCAATCCTATTGTATAGAATCTTGGGCAAGTGGTTTCTACTGGAGCCTTAGGCCCAAAAAGTCTTGTGAGTGGATTTGGTAGATGGAAACTGAAAGAAGCCAGTTGTATGTGTATATTATATATATATATATATATATATATATATATATAGGCGCAGGAGTGGCTGTGTGGTAAGTAGCTTGCCTACCAACCACATGGTCCCAGGTTCAGTCCCACTGCGTGGCATCTTGGGCAGGTGTCTTCTGCTATAGCCTCGGGCCGACCAAAGCCTTGTGAGTGGATTTGGTAGACGGAAACTGAAAGAAGCCTGTCGTATATATGTATATATATATATATATATATATATATATATATATATATATATATATATATGTTTGTGTGTCTGTGTTTGTCCCTCTAGCATTGTTTGACAACCGATGCTGGTGTGTTTACGTCCCCATCACTTAGCGGTTTGGCAAAAGAGACCGATAGAATAAGTACTGGGCTTACAAAGAATAAGTCCCGGGGTTGATTTGCTCGACTAAAGGCGGTGCTCCAGCATGGCCGCAGTCAAATGACTGAAACAAGTAAAAGAAAAAGAAAAAAAAGATATAATATATATATATAATATCATCATCATCATCATTTAGCGTCCGCTTTCCATGCTAGCATGGGTTGGACGGGTCAACTGGGGTCTGTGAAGCTGGAAGGCTTCGTCAGGCCCAGTCAGATCTGGCAGTGTTTCTACGGCTGGATGCCCTTCCTAACGCCAACCACTCTGAGAGTGTAGTAAACTGTGGTTGCAGAACAAACAAATACAGGGTCATCCACGTAACATTTCATTTAATCACATAATGCTTTTTTTTCCACATAGAATATACATGTATAACATCACGGAAGATGAAACACAACTCATCAGTACAAGCATATAAGCAAAATACAAGAAAAATGTGTGAATATAGTTCATCTCGGTTAAAAGTTAACGATTAATTCTATAGTGATTAAGAAATATATAATATATATATAATATATATATATATATATCGTCTTTGTCATCATCACTTTGAATGTCTGTCTATCACTCACTCTCTCTCTCTCTCTCTCTCTCTCCTCTGCGCATCTACATTCCTGCAGAGACTCACATACCTATACTCACATTCACACACATGTTTATTTATATACACTTCTTTTTTCAGGAAGAATCAACTCCAACCATGTCTTTATGGATCAAAACTAAGCAGCTTCCGAACCAATATTGGGCACCGATCTCATCCTGCTACGAAGATGCAAGATTCCCATTAGAAGTGCGCGATGTTATGTCTGATTGGCTCGAGTGTCAAGATTGGTAATGTATTGTTAAAATATTGGGGATATATTGCTAAAATATTTAAGTATTTCTAAAATATGAAATATTGCTAAAATATTAATATGATATTGGTGAAATATTGATAAAATATTGATAAGATACACGAAGCTTTGTCGGTGAACAGGTCGCGGTCTCAAAGCGACGAAAATATTTTGACAAATTAAATTTAAATGTTGAAGTGAATCTAACGGTTTTGTGTGTTTCTTAAATGGCTTATAAACACCTTCCACGCTGCAATTGTTTTCGTTCCAGCACACAATCTCAGATTAAGTCACTTGCTATGCAAGTACATCTCCATAATGATAAAATAGTATTTTATGTAATTTTATGGTGATGCATGTAGTTGAGTGTTAAACAAAATAACTAGTATTTTAATTACATATCCATGTGTTCTGAATTCACATCCCTCCTAAAGCTAATTTTATCTGTCATCTGTTCATAGGAGTGCCACTTGACCAATCTTCAACAAACTGAGGATCTGTCAAGTGGTCTGTGTGAAATAATTTTATGAAGTTTTTTTTTTGTTTTGGCAAATATTTTCTACTATGACTCCAGGCTGACCAAAACCTTCTGAGTGGGTTTGGCAAAGAAGCCCATCATATATTTTTATATCCTGGTGTTGGATACATAATTTAACAAAGCAAAGGGAAAGAAGTATTTACATGACACGCTATGATTACTTTTACATGAGGTTAAAAGCTTTCTGCCAACGGCTCATAGTGTACTGCTTACTGTCAATTGTTCATAATCAGTTGCTGACAACTTGACAGTTGTTTATTTAATAGAAATGTGTCTGTCCACGTTTAGTCACATGGGTGTGATCGGAATCCTTCCACAACATTTTGCCTTTTTAGACATTTCACCTTTTTAAACATTTCGCCTTTTTAGAATTAGTCACCCTTAACTTCTCCCCTTTTGAGAATTAAACTCTGCTCAGAGTTTTAATATCTCTTACATTTAGGGTTCAATTCCAGTGTTACCATTCTTTTCTGTTTTCTGGTGCTAGAATGTGTAGTTTCAAATTGTTTGGGTGTTGGTACCTCAAACGCCTCATACAATACTTCCATAGGGATTTCATTTCTCATGACTTTTTCCGTGAATCTTTTAAGTTGGCTGATATGTCTTTTATGTTCAACATGTTTTCCTTTTACCAGGAATAACATTCTTCCAATTTGTTAAATAATTACACTGTCCTCCTAGCTCTCTTTACCATATCTATAAATTAAAAAAATATTTTGTCACCTAACTTTGAAGTATTTTTGTTGTTCACCTTTTTTCTATTTTCACTTGGTATCAACTGATCAAAAATGGATCTGATCTTTCTAGCAAACTTCAATTCTGTGGGTGACATTCGAGACGGAGTATCCAGATTAAGTGTTACTTGGTACACTCTAAGAAATTGTTGAAGTGCAAGGTCATCCATTACTTCATTGTTTGCCTTTTTTTAGGGCCCTCTTGAAAGTGTCAACAAAATGCTCCACTTGTCTATTTGACCTAGGATGATACAACAGAATGGTCACGTGTTTAATAATGAAACTCTTACAAAATTTTGTCAGGTAAATTGAGTTCCCTTATCAGACACAGTGGTATCAGAAATACCATACCTGGTGAACAATTCATGTAAAAATCTTACTGTAACTGTAAATGTTGGGTTTTTACATTTATGCACTTCAGGCCACTTTGAAAAACTGTCCACCACAACAAGGTAACAAGGACCCTTAAGTGGACCTGCATAATCGACATGCAGTCTGGATCATGGAATATCTGTTTTTGGCCATGGTTGCCATTTAGTGGTAGTTGTTTTTGCAGCTAGGGCACACTCTTTGTATGCTTTCACTAGTTCTTCAATGTCATGGTCCATTGTCGGCCAATATACACAACTTCTCATTGAAGATTTCATTCTCGGAATCCCTGGGTGACCAATGTAAAATTCCTTTAGTAATCACATCTATAGTGTGGCTGGCACTGCAACTCATTATGCGTACATCAGCACATTGTCACACATTGAGAATGGGTTTGAATTTGTGTTGCGCTTATTTTTCTCTCTTTTAGCCTTCAACATTACTTTCATTTTCGTTATGAATTTATTGTTTTCCAATTTTAATTTTATGTCTTATAATGTGACTGACAGTTCACACATGATGTTACACAAAGTATTTTTAATTTCATTTTCTGCTCGCACAGCAGCAATCACGGTATCTTCAAATGGTTCTGCAATTTTCGAAATCAGTCTTGATAGACAATCAGCATGGCCTAATTTTTTGGATGGTCTTTACACCATCTTAAAATCATAGTTTAATGATATAGTATCAGGTGGCTACACAAAATTCAAATCTATACAAAGAATGTCTTCTCCGCATAGGCGCAGGAGTGGCTGTGTGGTAAGTAGCTTGTTTACCAACCACATGGTTCCAGGTTCAGTCCCACTGCATGGCACCTTGGGCAAGTGTCTTCTACTATAGCCTCGGGCCGACCAAAGCCTTGTGAGTGGATTTGGTAGACGGAAACTGAAAGAAGCCCGTCGTATATATATGCGTGTGTGTGTTTGTGTGTCTGTGTTTGTCCCCCTAGCATTGCTTGACAACCGATGCTGGTGTGTTTATGTCCCCGTCACTTAGCGGTTCGGCAAAAGAGACCGATAGAATAAGTACTGGGCTTACAAAGAATAAGTGCCGGGGTCGAGTTGCTCGATTAAAGGTGGTGCTCCAGCATGGCCGCAGTCAAATGACTGAAACAAGTAAAAGAGTAAAAGAGTATATGTTCTATTAAGTGGTTGGTAAAGGGAGGGCAGCCAGCCATGAAGCCCAAGGCAGACACTGGAAGTCCTCACATCCATCCGATCCTGTCAAATCGTTCAACCTATGTCAGCATGGAAGATGTACATTAGAAGACGATGAGAATGGTGCTGATGATGATGATGATGATGATGATGATGACTGTAACTGCCTGGGATTGTTTATTATTGGAAATGGAGTAAAACCATTGATTGATTCATGGGAAACTTATAACAATTGATAAGTCTGTATTTTGTAAACAATAATGAGTAAACCCCCCCTCTCCCCCCCCCCGCTGCCACAAAAATTGTCTGATGATTAAAAAAAAAATTTTTTTTTTTATCACTTATTTCAGGAATTCCATTGATGAGAATAATCCAAGCAATGAGGCCATAGCCAGGACCATGCTCAACAACCTGTTACAGGAAATGGAGTCGAGAAGTATGAATTTAAACAATGACTACTTCAGCACCAAGTTGAAAGTGGGACAAGCAATTGTGGACTTCCAAGTAAGTCCATAACATGATGGTAGTAGCTGGTGTTGTTACTGTTGATGATGTTGCAGCTGTTGTTGTTCTTGCTATTATTTGGTTCCAGGTCTGTCCCAGAGGCGTATATTCCGGGTGTGCCAGGTGTGCACTGCACACTCATCAAAAATGGCAAATTCATTATAAATATCAGCCTTACTCATTAATTTAATCATAAATCTTAATGGAAAACTTTTGTTATACCCTTGCTTGAAATTTGGTGGCACAGGGTGTGGCAGCATACCCAATACAACAACCATTATGTGCCACTGGTCTGTCCTGAAAAAGGATAATTTCACATCCATTTTTTTCATCACCCTGAAAGGATGAACGGCAAAGTTGACCTCGGCAGAATTTGAACTCAGAACGTAAAGACAGATGAAATACTGCTAAGCATTTTGCCTGTCGTGCTAATGATTCTTATTTCTATATTGCCCACAATGGGCTAAACACAGAGGGGACAAACAAGGACAGACAAAGGGATTAAGTCGATTACATCAACCCCAGTGTGTAACTGGTTCTTGATTTATCGACCCCGAAAGGATGAAAGGCAAAGTCGACCTCAGCGGAATTTGAACTCAGAACGTAATGGCAGACGAAATACTGATAAGCATTTCGCTCGATGTGCTAACGTTTCTGCCAGCTTGCCGCTTTTGCAATCACCATTATATTATCAGACTTAATATATATGAAGGACTTCATTATCCAGTATACACTCTTCAAAGTAGTTGGCATTGGAACAGGACATCCATCCATAGAAACCATGCTAAAGTAGACTCTGGGCGACATGAGACATTCCTCTGACCTGTCAGATTCTGTCAAACTATGCAGCTCATGTCAGCAAGAAAGCCAAACATTAAATGATGAAAAACAATACTAAATGATGATGGTGCTCTAATGAGCAACCAATTAGCTGCCAGTCAGTCAGAACAGTCCTCATTTGAAATACTTTTGATCATCACCATCCTTGGTCATTACCTGGCTCAGCCTGGGGTTAAACAGCAACAAGAACAATAACAACTGCATCATTGCATACTAATTCCATACTAATTACTTTATGAAAATTTGTTTTTCAGAGAATCTACTCTCCGAACCCTTTGTTACTGGTTCACTCCATAAAGAAATGTCTTACTATTGAACAGAATTATGTCAACATGAATGAAGGCAATGTAAGTTATTTTATTTTATTCAAAACCCAGGAATCCAACCATTCCAATAAGTCTTTTAGTAACTAGCTTTAAGAATCAGTTGCTAAATTATCGAAGAAATCTGGAAAATCTATTTGTGTTCATTATTCATCTTCCCTTCAGCTTGGATGGTAAAAGGTTTAAGCATTTTTTGCTTGTGGACCCTTTGATTCCTGTTTTACTCAGGTGGACCCTCATAGCCATTTCATCATCATCACCCAGTGTTTTACATCCAGGTCTTGTCCCCATTAACGGGGATGGCTGGATCTATCTCAATGCCATAGCAACCACCCTCATACCATCTTGCTGGTTTTGGGCATCCTCCCTCCTCAAGCTTGTACAGCTCTCACCAACCATTCATCTATCCCTAGTTTCTGCATCTAGACCAACTCTCTCTAATTTGTTGGGTATGACTCTTTTGTGAACCACCTGATATACAATATGGGTGACTAGACCATAACCCAAACTATCGGATATTTTAAGCATCTCAGTGGTGATTCCTGATGGGCTGGGGACATATCTTCATGTCCTTAATTGTTTTATCTACCAAGGTACTGTTAATTTGGATAGTTGGTCCCTCAATTAGATCAACATTTGACAGACTCTCCTCCTCCCATTCATTCTCCACATTCAGCAGTCTTTCACAATAGCATCTCCAAGCCTCTTTCTTTGCAGAATCATTAAATGCAAGTGTACCATCATCAATGTGAACACATTTTTCTCCTATGACATCACAATTTTCTCACACACAGTGTCTTGTAATCCAATTTAATTATTTTGTCTGATTTTCAATTTTCTTTTTCTTCAGTGCGAACTTCCCAGCAGCCAACTTTATGAGACTGGTGAAAAGATGATAGTATTGGAGGAACTGAAGGATGCAACAAAGGTATTTACTTCATCTTGCGTTTTGTGATCCTTTCTTATTATTGACAGCCAATTTTTTATTTACCAAAGGATTAGGCAATCACCCAAATCTTTGCTCGTTTTTTTCTCCATGAGGTGGTGATACCTATTCCAAAAGTCAGCTGATCAACTGTTACACCTGTCTCTTGAGTGTAATACTTTTTTTTTTACTCTTTTACTCTTTGAAGTCAATTGACTGCGGCCATGCTGGAGCACTGCCTTTAGTCGAAGAAATCGACCACAAGACTTATTCTTTGTAAGCCTAGTACTTATTCTCTCGGTCTCTTTTGCCGAAGACCCGACAAATAATGTGAGTTCATGGCTGTTTCCTGCACCAGCTTCCCATAGAAACCCCAGCCCTTCCAAAGTGCCTTGGACCGCAGGACAGCCTGCTGTACTTACCTTGTATCATAGGGTGACCTGCTGTGCTTGAGGAGACCTGTTGAGTCAAGTGCATCACCATCAACATCAAAAATCAAATGGAAATTGTAATTGTGATACCTGTGCCGGTGGCACGTAAAATGCACCATTCGTACGTGGCCGATGCCAGCACCGTCTTGACTGGCTTCCATGCCGGTGGCATGTAAAAAGTACCAACCGATCGTGGCCATTGCCAGCTTACCCTGGCACCTGTGCTGGTGGCACCCAAAAAGCACCATCTGTATGTGGCTGATGCACCATCTGTACGCCTTGACTGGCTTCCGTGCCGGTGGTACGTAAAAAGCACCAACCGATCGTGGTTGTTGCCAGCCTACCCTGGCACCTGTGCCGGTGACACGTAAAAAGCACCCACTACACTCACGGAGTGGTTGGCGTTGGGAAGGGCATCCAGCTGTAGAAACACTGCCAGATCAGACTGGAGCCTGATGCAGCCTCCTGGCTTCCCAGAGCCCGTTCGAACCATCCAACCCATTGAGAACGGACGTTAAACGATGATGATGATGATGATGATTGAAATTTACAGAAAAACAAAAGAAGACAGGTATATAAACAACAAGCAGGTGTATTAGTTTGACGCTTGGGAAGGTGAGAAAGTCTTTTACGTTTCAAGCCTACACTCTTCAACAGAAAGGAACACGTGGAAATAAACAAATAGATAAATAAAAAAGAAAGAGAATATATATATATATACATATATATATATATATGTCTGTGTGTGTGTGTATGTATTTGTGTGTCTGTTTGTTCCCCCACCATCACTTGACAACTGATGTCAGTTTGTTTATATCCCCAAAACTTAGCAGTTCGGCAAAAGAGACCGATAGAATAAGTAGTAGGCTTACAAAGAATAAGTCTTGTGGTCGATTTCTTCGACTAAAGGCAGTGCTCCAGCACTGATTGGTTGGTTATCAGGTGGCTGGCTGGCTTCCGGAAGTTGGTGTTGCAGATCAATAATGGCTGTGCTAAAGCATCTCATAAGTCATGATGTCACGAGTGGATAACAAGTGGGAATGTTAATGATCTTAAGTGCTTGGTGTGTTAGGCAAGTGAGATTTATTATGGTCTCTGGTCAACCCAAGTCATGTAAGTAAAACAGAGTAAATGGAAACTATGAGACTGTACTTGTTAATTCCAAGGTACAGCCTTTGAATCATGCTGATTCTGTTTGAGGAATATATATATGTTTCCGACGAAGAGCTCCGCTCGAAACGTTAAACCCTCCTTCTTTCTTTCTTTCCTGAGCGTCCAATAATACTATATTTGTTTCACGTCCTCGCGTTGTTGTTGTTTTTTTGTGCTTTCTTCTTTGGATTAACTTTATATGTATATATATGTATGTATGTATGTATGCATACATACGTACATACATACATACATACATACATACACACATACATACACACACACATACATACATACATACACACACACATACATACATACACACACACACACTCATACATGCATACATACACACATAATAATATTGTGCAGAAGAAATATTCTTGGACAATTAAACAAAGAAGTTTTTCTGTTTCGTATTTAGCGAACTGGTGATCTGATTCTAAGGCTGCAAGAAGACCAGGAAGTTTTCAACGTAGAATTTCAGGAATATAAGACAATGACTTTACAAGCTGATGGTAACCATTTCCTTATTTGTTTCTCTTGCCCCCCCCCCCTCCTCTTATTCAGTGCGTCATTCTCTTTCTGTTTCTCTCTCTCTCTCTCTCTCTCTCTTATATAAACATATGCTAACAATGAATTAACACAAATTCTTTTATCTTGAGGCAGCAGGACTATGACCACCACCACCACCAATACTACCACCATTACTCTTTGTACTCTCCCTCCCTGGCTAATTCACCAGCATCACTATTATCACCATTGTTGACAGTGCCACTACTGCCATCGTGATCATCACTGTAAAATTTAGTTATGTGAAAGTGAACGTTGCATTTCATCCTTTTGAGGTTGGTAAAATCACATACCAGTCAAGTGTCAAAATTAGAAAGAACAAGCGCATTCAAAGAGCACAAACCTCTGCCAAGGCAACACCAATGTCCTCTCTACGATTAGCCAGAGATGATTTTTAAAATGAGAATATCTGAAATAAACTCAAACTGTTCTCACAAACGAGAATACTAAAAGTGAACCTGACCACTCTCAAAAATTAAGTAAAAAAACAGGAAAAATAATCCAGAATCCTTGTCTGGTACTGGATTGATCCCAAAATCTAATCAATTCATGCCAGTCACGAGGCCAAACATTCCAGAAAGTTTCATCCAAATCCATCCAGCAGTTCTTGAGATATCTTGTCCATGGACAAACAAACAAACGCAACTGAAAACAATACCTTCGCCTTTGTTAAGGTGGAGGTAATAAAAGCTGCAAAACAAAAACAAAGACAATATTTGGTCCTGTCCCTGTACTTTCTAATTAAAAATGTTACTGGAGGCTGACTTGTTTGTAATTCATCTCCGCTACCCATTGGGTGGGGGATCTCTCCCTCCTTCCTTATGCTAATGGGGCAGCCAAGTGTCTCCTGAGTAGTAAGAGAGCTATCCCTACTCTCTCACTTGGTACACAGTCACTTCTTAGTTCCACTCCTTCTCTCAGCTGAGAGGATTTTGTTTTGCAAGCTACTGGGTGACCTCTGTGGGTGCTGATGCCATGTAAAAAGCACCTGTACTGGTGTCACATAAGTGCATCTTTGCTGGCTCCACATAAAAAACATCCAGTCCACACTGTAAAGTGGTTGGCATTTGGAAGGACATCAAGCTGTAAAACCATGCAAAAACTGACCTCGCCTGTGCTATTGGCATGTAAAAGGCACTCAGTCCATTCTGCAGGCTGGTTGGTGTTAGGAAGGGCATCCAGCTTTAAAATCCATACTGAAACATACACAGAAGTCTGGTGCAGTCTTCGGTTTGGCCATGTGTTTCCAAGCAATCTTTTTGACTCAAAAATGCATGTTATCTCTAAAACAAGCATCCACTCTTGTCTTTTTTTGAGGACCACTGTCCCTTCTCTTTTTTTCAAAAATTCCAGCCATGTTGTTTATTTGAGTTTGAAAAATTGTATACTACAAGCTTGTCAGATCATTGTGTTTTCACAGCATGAAACTAATAGTAAATTGAATTTAACCCATTAGCATTTAAACTTGCCATATCAGGCCCTAATATTCTACCTGATTTCTGTTCAAACTAGTCAGACCCAGCCTCTCACACCTACCCTAGAATGTCATTCTAAAATATATATTATTACATCATTGAAACCTCAAAGTTACAAGGTAATGCATGATTAATTCTAAGCAATGTGAATAAGTAAGGACTAGATTTGACAGTGTTATCTGAATACTAAAGGATTAAATCCTGTGCCTATTCATAAAATATTTAACTGGATGTACTTTTTTGTTGGTCTCATTAATAAAGGTGTAGTACATTATATATACATACATATGTGCATATATATATAAAGTTAATCCAAACCTGTGACTCAGAGTTTCACATTCCTCTTTGTTGGACAGTTGTGATCAAGACAAGAATCAAATTTTGTTCCAGACTTGATCACAACTGTCCGACGAATGAGAATATGAAGCTCCAAGTCACAGATTTTTGTGATGTTTTTGCAGCTTCAATAAAAAAGTGAACACACACACACACAGATGAACATATATATTTATATATGTATTTTCTTTCTTAGCTTTCAAGAGAAATAATGAGACTCCACGTGAGAGACTACAAACTATGCAAGAAAATTTGTCTAAAATGTGTCTGAAGCTGAAGAACAACCAGCAGACAATCCTGAATAAGTTTGAGGTAAGAGCTTTCTGTAATATTTCTTACCCTAAAAGACGGCGAGCTGGCAGAAACGTTAGCATGCCGGGCGAAATACTTTGCAGTATTTCGTCTGTCTTTATGTTCTTAGTTCAAATTCTGCTGAGGTTGACTTTACCTTTCATCCTTTAAGGCAGCAAACTGGCAGAAACATTAACATGCCGGACGAAATGCTTTGCAGTATTTCGTCTGTCTTTATGTTCTTAGTTCAAATTCTGCTGAGGTTGACTTTACCTTTCATCCTTTAAGGCAGCAAGCTGGCAGAAACATTAACATGCCGGACGAAATGCTTTGCAGTATTTCGTCTGTCTTTATGTTCTTAGTTCAAATTCTGCTGAGGTTGACTTTACCTTTCATCCTTTAAGGCAGCAAGCTGGCAGAAACATTAACATGCCGGACGAAATGCTTTGCAATGTTCTTAGTTCAAATTCTGCTGAGGTTGACTTTACCTTTCATCCTTTAAGGTAGAGAGCTGGCAGAAACGTTAGGATGCCGGGCGAAATGCTTTGCAGTATTTTGTCTGTCTTTACGTTCTGGGTTCAAATTCTGCCAAGGTCGACTTTGCCTTTCATCCTTTCGGGTTTGATAAAGTAAGTACTTGTTGCATACTGGGGGTCAATCTAATCAACTGCCCCCCCACTCACCCAAAATTTCAGACCTTGTGCCTAGAGTAGAAAAGAATATTTCTTACCTTTTTCATTGAATTTATTTATTGATGTTTATTAATTTAATGACTTAATTTGAGGAATACATGATAAGTTCCATGATCTGATTCTGGGCATTCCAAGATGAAGGTGTGTCTGTTGACTGGGCACCTATCTGATGCATAAGCCTATCTGATGATGTAACAGAGTGCAGTTTACTAAAGCCACCCAGGGGTCAGATAGTGATGTTAAACTGAGCAACAGCTTAAAGAGTAGCAGCAATACCTCTACAGGCATCAGCACAATTTCTGTTTATTATAATTTTTTGTCTTTCACTTGTTGACCCTGAATTTATGGTAGATGACATTTGCCCAAGGTGTTGTGTAGAGGGATTACCACCTGGCAGCCCAGATGGTTAAATTAGGTGAAGGGTTAAGTTTACAACTTGAGAATAGGAACAAGTCCTGCAACAGGCTTCTTCACAGTTTCCCTTCTAATTTCATTCATATGTCGGTACAGGCATGGCTTTGTGGTAAGAAGTTTGCTTCTCACCCACATGATTCTGGGTTCAGACCTATTGTGTGGCACCTTGGGCAAGTTCCTTCTACTACAGGCCTTGTGAGGGGATTTGGTAGATGGAAACAGAAAGATGTCCATTAATGTGTGTGTGTGTGTGAGTGTGTCTCTTTGTCTGTGTTTGTCCCCAATCACTGCTTGACAACTGATATTGATGTGTTTATGTTCCCATAACTTAGTGGTTCGGCAAAAGAGGAGGATAGAATAACTACCAGGTTTTTAAAAACAATAAGTACTGGGGTTGATCCATTTGAATAAAAAACCTTTTCAAAGCAGTGCCCCAGCATGGCCACAATCTAATGACTGAAACAAGTAAAAGATGAAAGATAAAGATGTCTTTCTTTGGTTGACATGAGTTTATGACAAACACTTGCATGCATACACTCACAGGTGCAGGTGGAAGAAGGAGGAGAAAAAGGAGGAGGGAGGCATTACAATTCATTAATTGAGCATGGTTGACATAACCACTTTCCTCATCCTCATTCACATACATAAACACAGAGAGAGAGAGGAGGTGTATGGAGGGAATGGTTAGAAACATTGAAATGTCTTAACCTCTTTGCTACCATATTTCTGTTGAAATATGCTGCCTTTGTGTTAATTAATCTTAAAAATAAGGAATTTAGTGAAATTAATAACTTTAGTCATTGTTACCCCTTTTGTTATATTTCAATCAATTTTGAAAATATTGGGGAATTTAATATCTTCATCATTATTAGGCTGTTTAAAACATGAATTTGCATGAAATTTTGATGGACGGTCTTAATTTAGAGCACTTTAAGACAGGAATCATAGAACAAGGGGCAGTCTCAGTCATGTTGGCATCAAAAGGGTTAATTTTCATTCTGCGGTTCTGTTCTCTGGCATCATTTTAGTTTTGTTTTATTTTCTTGCAGGAATTAAAAGATTTGCATCCTAGCACATTTGAAAAACTGAAAACTCTTACTATGGAGGTATTGCAGGAAGATTTGGTAAAATGGAAACGGAAACAACAGCTTCATGGTACTACTCCAGAGATGGAGGAAAATATCCGTGACATCCAAAAACGGTATGGGGGCCAAAATTTCCTTGCACCCTAAACATGATACTGAACAATTTAAAAGTTTCTCTAATGTTTAAATGCTACATAAAATATTTTTTATTTTGTTACAATTTTGTGTTTTTATATATTTTTAATGCTTCCTTTGTTGTTTTGTCGTGAATATCTTTTGGTGTATAAACATACATACATATATACATATATATGTGTGTGTGTGTGTGTATATATATATATATATATATATAGCTATATATATATACTAGCTGACATACCCGGTTATTCCCAGGTAAGAGGGGTTTATCTCTTGGTTCCGTTCTCATAATAGTTTCACTAATCCAATAACAACAATACAAAGTATGTAGCCCTTAAAACGGTTTTTGTGCATTTACAGAGATTACCAAACTGTCTTACAAAGGATTTTGTTTTTAGGAATTCCCAATAAGTTATGAATACCCAAATTGTGAAGTCAGTTATATAACAGTTCAAAGTAAATAACTCTGAAAAGGACTTTTGTGCGTTCCCAGAGAATATTACCCTCAGGGGTGCTAGTGTTTGTATATTCGGGAATAAGTCACTAACCGAAATAAGTGGATCTATTGTTTAGAAAAATAGTATTTACTTGTTTAAGGGTGGTACTGGATAAATTGCTAAAATAACTCTAACCATTCAAATACTAAGAAATAAGTGCACTCAATTTCATTTTTACCAAATAATTTAGGAAAATGAATGGATATATATATATAAGGATCCCTTCCAAGAGAGAATGGTTTATTTCCCTTGGTTTTTAAAATAAAATATATTAGATATATATAAGGACCCTATTATTGATTTTTTTTCAACAATCTGAGTAGACCATGTGGTTTCCAGACATGAGTTCTACTCACATGTCAAGTTTCATCAAAATCAATAAAATGATGTAAGAGGAGTTAGCGAACAACTCCACAAACACACCCACAGACAGAATTTCCCACATATGTAGTAGATATATATATATATATATATATATATATATATATATATATATATGTATATATATATATATAGGCGCGGGCATGGCTGTGTGGTTAGGGAGCTTGCTTCCTAGCTACATGGTTTCGGGTTCAGTCCCACTGCGTGGCACTTCGGGTAGGTTTCTTGCACTATAGCCCCGAGCTGACCGGAGCTTTGTGATTGAATTCGGTAGGTGGAAGTTACTGCTGTGTGTGTATATGTGCGTGTAGGTGCTTGTGCCTCTCCGAAAGAGAGAGAGGGGATATTGGGTCATTACATAAATAATGAGACTTTTTGTACTTCTTTTATTGTTCTCCTCCTCTTCTCCCTCCACTTCTTCCCCCTTCTTCCTCTTCCTCCTATTCCTCCACCTCTTCCTCCTCCTTCACTGCCTACTCCCCTATCTTCCTCCATTTTGTCACCATCATTATTATTATCACTTCAACCATCTCACAATTATTATTACTATTATTAAGGCCTTTTGCCTATCGTACAGGCAAGCTGACAGAATCATCAGCACCCTGCACAAAATGCTTACCAATATTTCATCCTTACATTCTGAGTTCAAATTCCACTGGGGTTGACTTCGCCTTGCATCCTTTCAGGGTCAATAAAATAAGTGCCAAAGATGGCGAACTGGCAGAAATGTTAGCACACTGGGCGAAATGCTTAGCAATATTTCGTCTGTCTTTATTGTTATGAGTTCAAATTCCGCCGAGGTTGACTTTACCTTTCATCCTTTTGGGGGTTGATAAATTAAGTACCAGTTGTGTACTGGGATCAATCTAATCAACTATCCCCCTCCCCTGAATTTCGGGCCTTGTGCCTAGTGTAGAAAGGAATAAAATAAGTGCCAGTTGAGTACTGGCATTGATGTAATCAACTATCCCTGTCCACTAAAATTTCAGGTCTTGTGCCTATAATGTAAAGGATTATTATTATTATTATTGGGTGAGAGAGCAGTAAAATATACGAATCCCAATATACCCATCATGACTACTCGTCTGATAAGGGTACACTGGGCACATGCATCACAACCATATGTGTGCGACATGGTGATCTCATATCAAGATAAACAGCGCATGACCTTGCAGGTGGGGCCCAGTTAGAATTTTCTTCTGGTCGAGTAACCCATCCTGCTCAAAAGGTCCTTGAATACGGGTTGTTTAAGGATGTTGAACGAAACACCCATGTTTCCAGAGGTGAATTATTCAAACCCCAACGAATCCCTCTCAACATATGGCTATTATGCTCTCCCACTACTTCTGCTCGTGATCAGAGATGCACATATCGTTAGCCGCCAAGGGACATGCTCAACTGGTTAAGGTCAAACAACTGACAAGCAAATCTGTGGTATTGAGCAGAATATTTGCTGTAGCCCATCTTTTATACCAAGACAAAACAATGTACATGGTAACACTTCCAATCAGTTAAGATCAGAAGCCTTGAGAGTCACTGCCTGGTACTGCATCAGGGCATATTACTACTACTACTTACTACTACTACTACTACTACTACTACTACTACTACTACTACTACTGTTATTATTATTATTATTCAGAGTATTAACTTAATTTCCTTTCTATTCAGATGTTCTATTTTGGCCAAACTGATCTGGGAAAACCGGCAGCAGATAAAGAAAGCAGACCAGTTGCATCAACGTTTACGCCAAAGCAACCTTTATCCCAACTTAGACAATTCTATTACAGAGCTGTTGTCTCATCTAGTTACGAGGTATTAACTTTTCTTTAATCCTTTTTGTTTAATCCTGCATTATCTTGTAGCTTTTGAGATTTTTGATGATGTGATTGTTCAGTTCGAGAATGATGGATTCAAAGGTTTCATTTATGTACAAGTTGGTTTTTTAAATGGATTTTTAATGGATCTTTTTAATGGATTCAAAGGTTTCATTTATGTACAAGTTGATTTTTTTAATGGATTTTTAAATGGATTTTTAATGGATTTTTTAATGGATTCAAAGGTTTCATTTATGTACAAGTTGATTTTTTTAAATGGATTTTTAAATGGATTTTTAATGGATTTTTTTAATGGATTCAAAGGTTTCATTTATGTACAAGTTGATTTTTTAAATGTTACTGGAGTATAAATACCTATAAAGGCAATATTTAAAAAAAAAATTGAAAAATTAATTCAGTTCATTTAACCCTTTAGTGTTCAGATTACTCTGTTAAATGTAATACTTTTTCACTCAAATTGTTTTGAATTAATCATGCATTATCTTATAGCTTTGAGGTTTCAATGATGTGATTGGTTATTTTTAGAATGTCAATGTAGGTTAGGTGTGAGAGGCTAGATATGGCCAGTTCAAATATAAAACATGTAGAATATTTTGGGCCGGATGTGGCCGGTTTAAACACTAAAGGGTTAAAAAGCATGGGTAAGCAACACATTGCAAGCCACACTATAATTTGTGAAGAAATTTATCTGCACACAAGGTATGCATCGCTACTCCGATGCCTTTTTTTTTCATTTCCAGTTTTAAACCATTTACATATTTCTTTCTATTATCAGCACCTTCATTGTCCAAATTCAACCGGCTCAAATTCTGAAGAAGGACGCTGGCCGTTTTTCAGCAACTGTCACTCTGCTAGTTGGGAAGGCGTTAAACATAAACATGAATCTACCTGACGTTAAGGCCATGTTAATATCGTAAGTTTTCTTGGCTTTTCTTTGTAATTTTCTCTCTCTCTTTTTTTCTTTTTTTTTTTTTTGATGTTAAATCTACATATCAGTTTAAAAAGGGATGATAAAGAATTTAAAAAATGGGGGAAGACAGGTTTATGCTGTACCTGAGCCCAGTTACTTAGCTGACCTAATCTGGTGTCTTTAAAGGTGCTTGTTACCTTTTTTCTTTTATTTATTTTAGTTATTGGACTGTAGCCATGCTGGAGCACTGCCTCGAAGGGTTTAAAAGAACAAATTGACCCCAGTTCTTATTTTTGTTGTCTGATACTTATTCTATTGGAGTTTTTTTGCCAAACCATTAAGTTATAGGGATGTAAACAAACCAACACTAGTTGTCATGTGGAGTTGGCAGATGATAAAAGCACACATTTATCATCATCATCATCATCATCATTGTTTAACGTCTGCCTTTGATGCTATCATGCTATATATGTATATACATATATGTTCAACCTTGGGGAAATATTAGTTTACTAGGAAAATGTGTGTGTGTGTGTGAATGAGTGAGAGGCTCATGAAGTTTCCAACTGTCATCACATTCCATTCCTAAGATATGGCTACAGACATTTTTGCAATTGCTCTGGGACTGAAACCAGAACTGTCTTATTGCAAAGCGAACTTCTTGGCCACGCAGCCACTCAGTAATACTCGCACTCTTTACTCTTTTACTTGTTTCAGTCATTTGACTGCGGCCATGCTGGAGCACCGCCTTTAATCGAGCAACTCGACCCCGGGACTTATTCTTTTGTAAGCCCAGTACTTATTCTATCGGTCTCTTTTGCCGAACTGCTAAGTAACGGGGACATAAACACACCAGCATCGGTTATCAAGCAATGCTAGGGGGACAAACACAGACACACAAACACACACATGCATATATCTTCTTTATATATAAAAATGTAGTTGTGTGTCTGTCTCCACCGATTTAGATTCCTAACTACTCCCACATTTTGCGTTGCAGTTTAACCAAAAGCGAGTATCTTATAGTCGTGATTCATATTGAGCCCTTCTGGGTATTAGCGTGCGTCTACGATGAGTCTACGATTTAAAAAAAAATTTACCATAATTTTTCCACATTTTTAATGCATTTTCGCTCGGTTTATATAAGGGAAGTAACTCTCTAAAAATGTATTATTAAATCTCAGAACGTAAAAAGCTACAGTAACCCCCCCCTTTGTGGTTAGCCATATTGAGATGGCTATTATACTTTACATCTCTAAAAATGCTTATATAGTTATTTCCCTTATAAACCCGAGCAACGCCGGGCGATACTGCTAGTTATATCATCATCATCATCATCATCATCGTTTAACGTCCGCTTTCCGCGCTAGCACGGGTTGGACGGTTTGACCGGGTCTGGGAAGCCAGGGGCCGCTCCAGGCTCCAGTCTGAATCTGGCAGAGTTTCTACGGCTGGATGCCCTTCCTAACGCCAACCACTCCGTGAGTGGATTGGGTGCTTTTTACGTGCCACCTGCACAGGGGCCGGAGGGTCCGGCATCGTCACGATCGGTTCGAGCATTTTAACGTGTCAGCGGCACGGGGGCAACGAGGTCCGGGGTACTTTGGGGATCGGGGTACTTTGGGGATCCGGGGTACTTTGGGGATCCGGGGTACTTTGGGGATCCGGGGTACTTTGGGGATCCGGGGTACTTAGAATGGGTAGGGGGTATGTGGAATTGCTGCAGAAAGCAGCCCGGGTCTTTGTAGTCACAGCATATCTCCAGAGATCTCGGTCCTTCGTCATTGCCTCAGTGAGGCCCAATGCTCTGAGGTCATGCTTGACCACCTCATCCCATGTCTTCCTGGGTCTACCTCTCCTCCTGATACCTTCAACTGTTTGGGAGTGGCACTTCTTCACACATCTCTCTTCATCCATCCGCAGCACATGACCATACCATCGCAAGCGTCGCTCTTGCACACCACATCTGATGCTTCTTATATCCAGCATTTCTCTCAGGATACTTACACTCTGTTTTGTGTGCACACTGACACTACACATCCAGCGGATCATGCTAGCTTCATTTCTTTCAAGTCTACGCATGTCTTCTGCAGTCACAGCCCATGTTTCATTACCGTGAAGCATGGCAGTTCGCACACATGCATCATACAATCTACCTTTTGCTCTGAGGGAGAGCCTTTTGTTGCCAGTAGGGGTAGGAGCTTTCTGAACTTTGCCCAGGCTATTCGTATTCTAGTGGTGATACTCTCTGTGCATCCACCTCCGCTACTAACTTGGTCTCCCAGGTAGCGGAAACTATCAACTACTTCTAGTTTCTCTCCCTGGAGTGTGATGGAATCTGTTTTCTGAGTGTCTGTGTGTCTATTGTCCCTGTGCATCTGCCGCACATGAAAGCTATCTTATCTGTTAATTTCCCTTTAATGTTGCTGCACCTCTTATGTGTCCATAACTTACATTGGGTGCATCTTATGGAGTTTCTACCTGTACCTTTCCTACAGGTTGAGCAGGGCTCTACCTGAGGGGATGTGTGTTGAGTACCTCTTGCTGCTTACTAATACTTTGGTCTTTGCTACATTTATTCTAAGGCCCTTTGATTCCAACCCTTGCTTCCACACCCGAAATTTCTCTTCTAGTTCCGGTAGTGATTCTGCTATGAGAGCTAGGTCATCGGCATAGAGGAGCTCCCAGGGGCATCCCGTTTTGAATTCCTCTGTTATTGCCTGAAGGACTATGATGAATAAAAGGGGACTGAGGGCTGAGCCCTGGTGTACACCTACTTCTACTCGGAATTCTTCACTATATTCGTTGCCAATCCTAACCTTGCTAAGCCTCTCTGTATAGAGCCTGTACAGCCCTTATTAGCCATTCTTCAATCTCCAGTTTCCGCATCGACCACCAGATAAGGGAACGGGGAACCCTGTCAAAGGCTTTCTCCAAGTCTACAAAAGCTATGTAGAGGGGTTTATCTTTAGCTAGGTACTTCTCCTGCAGTTGTCGGACCAGGAATATAGCATCAGTGGTGCTTCTACCTGGTACAAAACCGAACTGCATTTCATCTAAACAAATTCTCTCCCTAATGAGATTGGTTATGACCTTCTCTGAGACCTTCATCACCTGGTCCAACAGTTTGATACCTCTGTAGTTATTTCTATCTAGAGCATCACCCTTACCCTTGTAGCAGTTGACTATGGTACTGCTGCACCAGTCATTGGGTATGGCTCCATTGTGAACTACCTGGTTTACAATGCGGGTGACTATGGCATAGGCCCACATAGCCAGCTGTTTTAAGCATCTCAGCAGTGATTCCTGATAGGCCAGGGGCTTTGCCTGGTTTCATATCCTTAATTGCCTTATCTACAAGGGAGCTGTCTATTCGGGTAGCTGGTCCCTCTACTGGGTCAACATTTGGCAGGCTCTCCTCCTCCCATTCATTCTCTCTCATTCAGCAGTCTTTCATAATGGCTTCTCCAAGCCTCTTTCTTTTCACTAGTAGTAAAAGCAAGTGCCCCATCATCCATGCGGACACATTTCTCTCCTATAACATCGCTATTTTCTCTGACACACTGTCTGGCAATCCGAAATACTTCAGCTCTTTGATCCTCGCGACGCTGGACATTGGCAAACTTCTTCTTTTCTGCTACATCTTTGGCAATGTATACCTGCCGCCCAGCCTCCCTTTTGGCTATCTGGTACAGTTCCCTGCTGCCCCCATCCTTCCAGGCTTTCCAGGCCCGTCTCTTTTCACAGATGGCTTTATCTACTGCACTATTCCACCACCACGTAATTCTAGGTCTGGAAGGGACTTTGCACCATCCACAAACTTGGTCTGTGGCACTCAACAAGCTGTCCCGTAGGAATTCCCAGCTACCTTCTATGTCTGACGTCTGAAGCTCCTCTTCCCTCTCATCAAATTTCTTGATGAGTATGTCCCTAAATTTCTGACCATGCGAAGGGTTCTTTAGCCTCCAAATCCTTCTTTTCTGGATTGGTTTGTTTCTTGGAGTCCTTCTGGCCTCAAGCTTAAAGTCACTGATGATTAGTCTATGCTGAGGGATACATTCTTCACCCGGGAGGGTCTTTGTATTCAAGAGCAACCCTGCATCCCGTTGTCTGGTGAGGATGAAGTCTATTTGGCTAGCGGAGTCTCCTGACTGATAAGTTATAAGGTGGCAGACTGGCTTCTTGAAGTTAGTGTTGCAGATTGAAAGGTTACATGCATCACAGAATTCCAGTAGTCTAGTTCCCTCATCATTTCTGGTGCCAATACCATAGCCACCATGTACCCCAGTGAAGATACCCGATTCCCGCCCAACGTGCCCATTAAAATCTCCACCTACAAAGATGAGGTCCTTGTTACTAGTCTTTGAAGTAGCCTGCAGAAGGGTATCATAAAAGTTGTCCTTCTGATCATTTGGTAGTCCCGCTTGTGGGGCATAGGCTGAGATAATCATAGCTGTGCCACTCTGTAGGACCAACCTGAGCTTAAGCACTCTATCACAACCCTGACAACCTCTATGACCTTATCCACCCATTCCTCCGCAAGGAGAATGCCTACACCCCCTACACCTTCCGCGTTACCTTGCCAGTAGAGTTTGTATCTAAGTGCCTTGCCCGTGAGGACCCTAGCCGAAGCATCTCTCCATCTTACCTCTTGTATGCAGCATACATCAACCTGTCTTCTCTCTAGCATCTCTACAATCTCACTAGACTTGCCTGTCAATGTACCAACATTGATAGTGCCAACTCTGAAAACTGGGAAGGAGATGTGGGGGGGACAGGGGGGATTCGGCGCCTGAGAAGAGGAGGGTTGTAATATATATATACATATATACGACGGGCTTCTTTTCAGTTTCCGTTTACCAAATCCACTCACAAGGCTTTGGTCGGCCCGAGGCTATAGTAGAAGACACTTGCCCAAGGTGCCACGCAGTAGGACTGAACCCGGAACCATGTGGTTGGTAAACAAGCTACTTACCACACAGCCACTCCTGCACCTGTATAATGTATATATTTGTTTCCAGGGAACAAGATGCCAGACAATCCAGTAAAAATGAACCAGGCAACAATGAAACCATGGGAGAGATTGTGAACAATGTCGGCAAAATGGAAATAGCTGAGAAGGATTTCTTGTCTGTGAGATTCCGTAACATGGTAAGTCTTTCACATTTAGTAGATTTACATAATTTATATAATTTGCTTGTTTGTTTGTTTGTTGTTGTTGTTCTTCTTCTTTTTCTTCTTCTTTCCTCTTTTTTCTTCTTTATTTCTCATTTTTCTTCTCTCCTCCACCTTCTTCTTCTTCTTATTCGTCTTCTTCTTCTTCTTCTTCTCCTTCGTCTTCTTCTTCGTCTTCTTCTTCGTCTTCTTCTTCGTCTTCTTCTTCTTCATCTTCTTATTCGTCTTCTTCTTCGTCTTCTTCGTCGTCTTCTTCTTCCTCTTCTTCTTCTTCTTTTTCTTCTCTCCTCCACCTTCTTCTTTGTCTTCTTCTTCTCCTTCTCCTTCTTCTTCTTCGTCTTCTCCTCCTCCTCCTCCTTCTCCTTCACCACTGCACTTTTCCATGCTTGTATGAGTCGGATAGAATTTGTTGACACAAATCAGCATCATTTGTATGATGGTCATAATAACTTGCAAGACAAGAGCGCACACACAAACACACACACACACACACACACACACACACACACACATTCAAGGTGGGCCTCTTTTAGTTTCTGGTCTGCCAAATCCTCTCCCAAAACTTTACTCATCCTGGAGCTATGTTAGAAGACACTTGGGACTGAACCCAAGACAACATGGTCAGTGACCCTTTAGCATTCAGATTATTCTATCAAATGTAACCCTTATTTATCCACATTCATTTGAATTTATCCAGCATTATCTTGTAACTTTAAGATTTCGATTGTGTAACTGTATATTTTTTAGACTAACATTATTGGGAAGATGTGAGAGGCTGGATGTGTCCAGTTTGAACATAAAACAGGGAAAATAATTTGGCTGGATGTTGAACAGTTCCGCATAGCCCCTGCCCATTCAAAGTACCTTGGATTCCAGAACATCCCGCTGAGCTTGAGGAGACCTGTTGAGTCAAGTACTTGAATATCGAAATAAATATCAATGGAAATAGTAGTTGTGATACCTGTGCTAGTGGCACATAAAAAGCACCATCTGAACGTGGCCGTTGCCAGCGCTGCCTCGAGTGACTTCTGTGCCGGTGGCACATAAAAAGCACCATCCGAACATTGCCGATGATAGCGCCACCTTGGCTGGCTTCCATGCCAGTGGCACATAAAAAGCACCATCCGAACGTGGCCGATGCCAGACTCTCCTGGCACCTGTGTTGGTGGCATGTAAAAAGCACCCACTACACTCGCAGAGTGGTTGACGTTAGGAAGGGCATCCAGCTGTAGAAACTCTGCCAGATCAGACTGGAGCCTGGTGCAGCCCCTGGCTTCCCAGACTCGGTCGAACCGTCCAACCCGTGCTAGCGTGGAAAATGGACGTTAAACGATGATGATGATGATGATTGCTGGTTTAGATGCTAAAGAGTTAAGAAGCTAGCTTCTTAAACACATATCCACACCTTTAAGTTCTGTTTTTCAGTGCTGGTTTGGCATGAATGTGAATTGATCATTTTATGACTGGATGCTCTTTCTGACGTCACCATTAGTTGAATACAGCAATGTATTTAGATTGAACTTCCTCATCTAAGCGTTCTTTTTATAGGCGTTTGTGTACTAGAAATATTTCATGTGTTCATTTTGAATTTGTCTGATTTTGGATTACCTTGATAATGTTGTGTTAACATATATTTTCGGAAATAATATTAATGATAACGTAAAGTATACTAGCCATCTCAATATGGCTAACCACTAAGGTTTGGTGTTACTGTAACTTGTAGCCCCAGGAGAATATGGTTAGCCATATTGAGATGGCTAGTATACTTTACGTTGTCGTGCAGTTACTGTTTACATCTCGTTCAGAGATTTATTATTGCTTAATATTAATGATGTTTTATATATACATACGTACATATGTATGTATGTTAATACATTAGAATCAGTTGTTGGCTTTATAAGGTGAGATCTATAATTAAGATGTAATTTTCTCTTTATGTATCTTTTGTTGTTAAATACTCTGAATTTCTCAGAATTCTTCTAACTGATATTTGGATTCACCTGTCATACATGAAGATTTACGTTGAAGGTGAATATTGTTAACCAAATTCTTTTAATACTGAGTGCTTTATTGATATCTTCCAGGAATTTAAAAACCTTTGTTGTTGTAGTTCATCTTCTTCCGCTCTCTCTCCCCCCTCTCTCCCTCTCCCCCTTCTCTCTCTCTATATATAGAGAGAGACAATAAGAAGAGGAGCAATAATTAACAATGTGAAGTGGATCATTGGTGTTTTACGGTCATTATTTAATTAAGATGAGAGTTTGGTTACAGCTGTTTCTATACGTACTGAGGTAATACACCAGGAGTGCCTATGGATACATCTAGCCCTTAGAGAGTTATATGACCTCTAACTTATGTCTTACACAATATATATATATTCTTTTTATATTCAGTTTTTACTAATTCGTATGAAATAATTTTTATTTAATTCAGCAACTGAAGAAAATCAAAAGGACTGAACGAAGATCTACAGAGGTACGTGGTGGACTTATCCTATTAGGATGTTTGTTAGGGGTTAAATAGAATGTTTGTTTGGGTTAAATAACAGCGTCCTTGTTAAAGGTTCTCTTTAGTTTATCTGACTTGATTATTAACTTCAGGACATCGCTACAGGTCTATAAGAGGTAAATCTTTTATCATTTACCGTTTTGTTGTTTTAGTTGTAAGATTGTAGCCATGCTGGAGCACCGCCAAAAAAGAGTGTAGTCAAACCATTTGACTCCAGTCCTTAGTTTTTCTTTTTTTCCTTAACCCTTTCGTTGTTGTATTTATTTTGAGATGCTCTGTGTTTCTTCCAATTACTTTAAATAAAGCAAAGAATTTAGCAAAATAACTTAGTTATCATTCAGCTAGTGTTAGGAACATAAATTTTGACTAAGTTTTGGTGGAAGATTTTAATTCAAAACTTATGGAAACAAGACATTTGTACTACAGAGCCAGAGCTGCTTTCAGGCGGGTTGGTAAAGAAAAGGTTAAGCCTGGTGTTTATACTTATTCTGCCCGTCTTCTTTATTGTTAAGTTCTGGCAGCAGAGACAAATTAATATCACTTGTTAAGTGGCTGTTTGAGACAATCGCAAACACAAAGACATACTTTTGGGCCTCACTGAGAAAATGATAAGAAATTGGGAGGTGTGGCAATTTGCTGTATTTGATAAGACATGTCTTGCTAAATAAAATCACTGTCTTCCACACATACAGGTTTGTCCTTTCTGGTGCCAGTGCCACTTAAAAAGCACCTGTGTCGGTGCTGTGTCACTGCACCCATGCTGGTGGCACGTAAAAAGACATGCAGCACCCTCTGTTATAGAAACCATGTGAAAATGAAGGCAGTGAGCTGGCAGAAACGGTAGCACACTGGGCGAAATGCTTAGCGGTATTTCGTCTGTCTTTACGTTCTGAGTTCAAATTCAGCCAAGGTCGACTTTGCCTTTCATCCTTTCGGGGTCGATAAATTAAGAACCAGTTACGCACTGGAGTTGATGCAATTGACTTAATCCGTTTGTCTGTCCTTGTTTGTCCCCTCTGTGTGTAGCCTCTTGTGGGCAGTAAAGAAATAAGAAACCATGTGGAAACAGACAGTTGGAGTCTGGACAGCTGCCTACCAGCCAGCTCCATGTCAAACTCTCCAACCCATGCCAGCATGAAAAACGGACATTAAACATTGATGATGATGATGATCATGATGATGATTAGAATTTCAGCACATCAACACCTAGGATGCCAGAATGGTTAGGTACAATTACATAGGGTTCGTAGAGAGGTAAAACAACCATAAAGGTATCCTGTGTCAGTAGGATACTGTAAATACCAAATCCAATTTAAACTGTAGATCCAACCCAGGACTGGTTCTATGTGTGGTATACTCTTTACTCTTTTACTTATTTCAGTCATTTGACTGTGGCCATGCTGGAGCACCGCCTTTAGTCGAGCAACTCGACCCTGGGATTTATTCTTTGTAAGCCCAGTACTTATTCTATCGGTCTCTTTTGCCAAACCGCTAAGTGACGGGGACGTAAACACACCAGCATCGGTTGTCAAGCGATGTTGGGGGGACAAACACAAACTCATATACATACACACACACACACACATATATATATATATATATTATATATATATATATTATATATATATATATATATATATACATATATACATATATACGACGGGCTTCTTTCAGTTTCCGTCTACCAAATCCACTCACAAGGCATTGGTCGGCCTGGGGCTATAGTAGAAGACACCTGCCCAAGATGCCACGCAGTGGGACTGAACCCGGAACCATGTGGTTGGTTAGCAAGCTACTTACCACACAGCCACTCCTGCGCCTATAGGTATAAAGACAAAATAAATGGCTTAATAACGGCAAGACTGTTTTATTACATTCTTCATTAATTTTGAAATCATTTGAAACAAAGACAGTGTATTTCAAGAGAAATCTGATAAGAAAGAAAAACAGTTAACAGTGGTAAAAGTATTATACTAAATCCTTTATCAATTTTAAAATAAATTGAAACAATAGGCGTAGGAGTGGGTGTGTGGTATGTAGCTTGCTTACCAACCACATGGTTCCGGGTTCAGTCCCACTGTGTGGCACCTTGGACAAGTGTCTTCTATTATAGCCTCGGGCCAACCGAAGCCTTGTGAGTATGTTTGGTAGACGGAAACTGAAAAAAGCTTGTTGTATATATGTGTGTATATATATATATATATATATATATGTATGTATGTGTGTGTGTGTGTGTATGTGTGTGTGTGTATATGTTTGTGTGTCTGTTTGTCCCCCCAACATCGCTTGACAACCAATGCTGGTGTTCTTTACGTCCCCGTAACTTAGCGGTTTAGCAAAAAAGACCGATAGAATAAGTACTAGGCTTACAAAGAATAGGTCCTGGAGCTGACTTGCCCGACTAAAAGGCAGTGCTTGAGCATGGCCGCAGTCAAATGACTGAAACAAGTAAAAGAGTTAAAGAGAGAGTAATGGCGATATATTTCAACCGAAATATGGTAACAGGAGAGTTTCAGGAAACCGAAGGAAGAAAATGATAAATTAATAAGAAAGGATTAGATTTTGATTGTGGTAGAATGGTTTTAATTAGTTTAGAAAAAGGCTTCGTTATAATATTGTTGTCTATGTCTCAGTCTTCATCTTTCTCCTTTTCTCTTTTTCTCTTTTTTTAATTAGGCTGTGACTGAAGAGAAGTTTGCCATTCTGTTTAAAACAGAATTTAAAGTTGGTGGTGAAGATCTAAAATTCTCTGTATGGGTACATATATTTTTTGATTTTACTCTTATCCTATCAACCCTTTGATGTTCAGATTTTGTCAAATGTAATGCTTATCTGTTCACATTGTGTTAACTAACATATGCAACAACAATCTATCTGAAAGCAAGGATGCAGAAATACTCTCGGCCGGCTTCAGGGTATGCAGTAAAACTGTCAGGAGTGAGGGGCTTCTCACTGTTTTCACAGCATCCTTCTAGGACAGTGATTCCCAAACTTTTTCAGGCTGCCGCTCACTTGACACCCAGACCACATTCCTAGGGCCTCCACCCTAAACTATGACCTCTTTCATAGACCCCTTTCTCAAGGAAATTCAAAGCAACTTTATTTAACAAAACTTAACCTGATGGACCCATTATTTTGTTGTTTTTACATGAATATCTACCCCATTAACGCCCTACTTTTTACATAAATCGCTACCCCATTATCACCTCACTTTTCTTCAACACCCCCATGGAACTTTCTGCCACTCCGAGGGGGTGCAATACCACCTACTTTGGGAACTACTGGTCCAGGAGATGGACACTGATGTAAAACCTAAAGTTTCATGTGATTACTGGTCAGCTCACTTCAGCCTGTCTCTAGGTACTAATCATAAGTCTCAGAGAGTGGTACCTCTGTTGTACATGTATTTATCATTATAATCCGATGGCATACAGACAGTGGCCCAGCAACAAAATCTGCTAAGGGGGTGCAAACCCAGGTCCTAATTTTTTAATGAAAAATGTGGATTTTTCCAATGTTAACATTAAAACAAATGCAGGTATAATAATGATTTTTATTATTATGGGGGTCGGCTGAAATGTTCATAATCTGAGCAAGGCACTCTCAATGGAATGTGACCAAATGAAGTTCATTTCCTAACATAGTTCCTCTTACTGTCCACACTCTTCCATTAGTAGTTGCAGTGCTTGGGTCGCACTGGTGAAGAAGCTTTTCTGTTGATCAAAATGGTCATCAACAACAGGTAAGATGTTCCCATCAAAGTGATACTGGTGCTCAGCTGAGTGTTTTTCTATGTTGGGAAACAGATGATAACCAGAAGGAACCAAATCACTAACATAGGGAGGATGATCAACCAGTTCAAAGCCAGTCACACACAGCAGCTATTGAAACCAAGGACTTTGTGCTGAAGCATTGTCCTAATGAAACGAGACCCCATTCATCAGTTTTTCTGGGTGTTTGGTCTTGATAGCCTTTCATAACTGCCTTAGGAAGTTGGTATTGAAATTTTCCATTGATGGTGTGATCATTTTGAAGATAGCCAATAAACACGATATTTTTTGCATTAATGCATAGTATATATAATAATGATGCTAGCACCCACTCAGCCTTTTTGACAATCTTAGATATGTGGTTTGTCCAATGCAGATTGTTGTTTACAATAATACCCAGATCATGTCCACTAGAAGACTTCTTGAGATTGGTGTTGCTGAGGGAGTATGTAAAGGCTGGATTTTTCCTCCCAAAATGCATGGTGACACACTTGTCTACAGCTAGCTTGAGTTGCCAATCAGAGGTCCACTGCTGCATTGTATCCAGGTCTGATTGCAGGATAGGATCTGTTCTTTTTATTTCAAGACACAGCTTGGTGTCATCTGCGTATTTCAGCACTGAAACATTCCTCAAATTGGCATCTATATCATTAATATATGCAACCAACAGTAAGGGTCCAAGAACAGATCCCTGTGGTACACCATGAAATCCTTGGAACTTTCCAGGAAGATTCCGGCTAATTTTCCAGGAAGTTAGGAAACTTTCCAAGAAATCATCAGAACTTTCCAGGAAGTTTCCGACCAATCAATAAATCATCGATAACTTTTGTATTATCCTCTCAAATTATACCAAAATCTCAGATAATCGTATTTATTGTCTGTGAAAATTATAGAATATAAAACAACTTTGATAAAAAAATTTTACCTACTTTTTGACGAAAACAATGCCATTCTGAACATTTTGGCCGCAACTGTATTTATATATATATATATATATATTTAGAGACAGATAGATAGATAGACAGTTAGCAAGATAGATATATAGATAGATAGACAGAGAGACAGACAGACAGATAGATAGAGAGATAGACAGATAGATAGATAGATAGATATAAACAAACTGACTAAAGGACGGCTAATATGTAATGCGAACCTTCTCTTCTACAGACCCTGTCTAATCCAGTTGTGGTTACTGTTCATGGAAACCAAGAATGTAAAGCAATGGCAACAATTTTGTGGGACAACCATTTTGCAGAACCTGTAAGTTAATCATTCATATTGTTGTTATTGTTAGGTGTGTGGAGTCGCAATGGCCCAGTGGTTAGGGCAGCGGACTCGCGGTCGTAGGATCGCGGTTTCGATTCCCAGACCGGGTGTTGTGAGTGTTTATTAAGCGAAAACACCTAAAAGCTCCACGAGGCTCCGGCAGGGGATGGTGGTGATCCCTGCTGTACTCTTTCACCACAACTTTCTCTCACTCTTACTTCCTGTTTCTGTTGTACCTGTATTTCAAAGGGCCGGCCTTGTCACTCTCTTGTGTCATGCTGAATATCCCCGAGAACTACGTTAAGGGTACACGTGTCTGTGGAGTGCTCAGCCACTTATACGTTAATTTCACGAGCAGGCTGTTCCGTTGATCGGATCAATGGAACCCTCGTCGTCGTAACTGACGGAGTGTTTCCATCCATTGTTAGGTGTAGTTGTTTGAGCTATTTGACACCCTGTGTGTTGTTGACATGAGATTTCAGGTTGTTGTTGATGAAGGTATTGGGCACCTGCTAATTGACAAGGTACCTGTCAGTCTACCTCTCAAATATCAAGTGTTGTTTGAGCATTTACTTGTTGATGTATATACTTGATGTCAGGGTATTATTGGGGTATTTGTTGGGTGATTAGCTTGTGGTTAGTGTTGGTATAGCTCTAAGGTTGGAAACTGTTGTTAGGTGAAAGGGTAATGATTAGTGGATGTATTTTGTAGAAGAGAGAACATTGTTGGGGTACCCTACGGGGTATCCTTTTGAGGTACCTTGTTCGCATACCTTATAGGATTGTTCACTAGTGGTTAGCACTGGTGTGTCTCTAAAGTGGGAAACTGTTGTTAGGAGATGGGCTAATGATCAGTGAGTGTATTTTTTAGGAGGGAGAGAATTGTTGGGGTACCCTACTGGGTATCCTTTTGAGGTACCTTGTTTGCATACTTTATAGGAGTGTTCACTAGTGGTTAGCACTGGAGTGTCTCTAAAGTGGGAAACTGTTGTTAGCAGATGGGCTAATGATCAGTGAGTGTATTTTTTAGGAGGGAGAGCATCGTTGGGGTACCCTACTGGGTATCCTTTTGAGGTACCTTGTTCGCATACCTTATAGAATTGTTCACTAGTGGTTAGCACTGGAGTGTCTCTAAAGTGGGAAACTGTTGTTAGGAGAAGGGCTAATGATCAGTGAGTGTATTTTTTAGGAGGGAGAGCATCGTTGGGGTACCCTACTGGGTATCCTTTTGAGGTACCTTGTTCGCATACCTTATAGAATTGTTCACTAGTGGTTAGCACTGGAGTGTCTCTAAAGTGGGAAACTGTTGTTAGGAGAAGGGCTAATGATCAGTGAGTGTATTTTTTAGGAGGGCGAGCATTGTTGGGGTACCCTACTGGGTCTCCTTTTGAGGTACCTTGTTCGCATACCTTATAGAATTGTTCACTAGTGGTTAGCACTGGAGTGTCTCTAAAGTGGGAAACTGTTGTTAGGAGAAGGGCTAATGATCAGTGAGTGTATTTTTTAGGAGGGAGAGCATCGTTGGGGTACCCTACTGGGTATCCTTTTGAGGTACCTTGTTCGCATACCTTATAGAATTGTTCACTAGTGGTTAGCACTGGAGTGTCTCTAAAGTGGGAAACTGTTGTTAGGAGAAGGGCTAATGATCAGTGAGTGTATTTTTTAGGAGGGCGAACATTGTTGGGGTACCCTACTGGGTCTCCTTTTGAGGTACCTTGTTCGCATACCTTATAGAATTGTTCACTAGTGGTTAGCACTGGAGTGTCTCTAAAGTGGGAAACTGTTGTTAGGAGAAGGGCTAATGATCAGTGAGTGTATTTTTTAGGAGGGAGAGCATCGTTGGGGTACCCTACTGGGTATCCTTTTGAGGTACCTTGTTCGCATACCTTATAGAATTGTTCACTAGTGGTTAGCACTGGAGTGTCTCTAAAGTGGGAAACTGTTGTTAGGAGAAGGGCTAATGATCAGTGAGTGTATTTTTTAGGAGGGAGGGCATTGTTGGGGTACCCTACTGGGTCTCCTTTTGAGGTACCTTGTTCGCATACCTTATAGAATTGTTCACTAGTGGTTAGCACTGGAGTGTCTCTAAAGTGGGAAACTGTTGTTAGGAGAAGGGCTAATGATCAGTGAGTGTATTTTTTAGGAGGGAGAGCATCGTTGGGGTACCCTACTGGGTATCCTTTTGAGGTACCTTGTTCGCACACCTTATAGAATTGTTCACTAGTGGTTAGCACTGGAGTGTCTCTAAAGTGGGAAACTGTTGTTAGGAGAAGGGCTAATGATCAGTGAGTGTATTTTTTAGGAGGGCGAGCATTGTTGGGGTACCCTACTGGGTCTCCTTTTGAGGTACCTTGTTGGCATACTTTACTAGTTTCTATGGTATTGGTTAGTGCTGCTGTATCTCTTAAGTAGGAGTGCGTTGTTTATATTGCTCTTGGTGTGCTTGTGTAATTGTTCAAATCTGTTGTATAGTCTGCCCTGATTGAATAAACCTCAGATTTTCCCAAGACATGCAAACTGGGACCATTTCGTCTCCTGGTATATCATAGACTGCATTGTCCAGTTATCCTATTTTACTTTCTATTTTTGTACTTGTTTCAGGCATTAGACTGTGGCCATGCTGGGGTGTCTCCTTGAAGAATCTTTAGTTGAATGAATTGACCCCACCCACTCCTTTCTTTTTTTTAAGACTGGTACTTATTTCATCTTGCTCTTTTTGCTGAACCCTTAATTTACAAGGATGTAAAGACTCTAATATCAGTTTCTTTTGAAATACACTACCTGTTGTTAATTTTGGAAATAAAGAAAAATTGATTAAAATAATTAACTCATTTTTAAGCTGGTGTCTGAACATAAATTAACAAGGAAACTTGATGAAAGTTTTTAATTCAAATCATTTCACATTTCAAAACATGTGTCAAACTACGAGGTGCAGTCTCAGGCAAGTTGATATCAAAAAGGCTCAGAAAAACACCGATTTATTGAATGGGGACATTGTATGGATCCATTGTCTGTTATGGAATGGTAAGACTGTATTGGTTCCTTATCAGTCCTCTGTATTTTCCAGAATCGGATGCTATTCCAAGTTCCTGATCAAGTTCATTGGTCTGACTGTGCTAAAATGCTGAGTGAAAAATTTAAAACCGACGTAGGCATTTCCTTAAAACCAGAAGATACAAACTATTTGGCAACCAAATTATTCAGTACGTATGTTAAAGCCGGTTTGATTTACTTTCTTACTTATTATCCTTCCTACCTTCCTTCTGCTTATCCTTTATTTCTTCCTTCCTATGGTTTAACCTCTTAGCATTCAGATTACTCTTTCAAATTTAATGCTTATCAATATCATCATCATCATCATCATCATCATCAACATCATTATTGTCATTGCTGTTTAACGTCTGCCTTTCATGCTGGCATGGGTTGGACAGGAGCTGGCCAGGCAGTAGAGTGTACCAGACTTCTGTGTCTGTTTTGGCAGGGTTTCCATGGCTGGATGCCCTTCCTAATACCAACCAGCCCATAGAGTGGACTGAGTGCTCTTTATGTGGCACCAGCACAGGTGGGAGGGGGGTCAGTTATTTATTCACATCTTTTAAAATTAATCTCTAGTAGCTTAGAGATTTTGAAGATGTGATTGTATAATTTTAGAGTGACATTGCAGGGTATGTGTGAGATGCTGGATATGGCTAGTTTGAACATAAAACAGGTAGATTCTTTGCCCCCACCCTCCCCGACGTGGCTGGTTTGAATGTGAAAGGATTAATCCATCTGATGGCACCTTAAAGCAAGTGCATTCTACATTAACTGTGGACCAACCAAAGCTTTGTTAGTGGGACTACTGGATGGAAACTGAAAGAAGCCCATCGTGTGTGTGTGTGTGTGTGTTACGACAATGAGGGTTCCAGTTGATCGGATCAACGGAACAGCCTGCTCGTGAAATTGACATGCAAGTGGCTGAGCACTCCACAGACATGCGCACACTCAACATAGTTCTCGGGGAGACTCAGCATGACACAGAATGTGACAAGGCCTGTCCTTTGTTATACACTTCTCATTTTTGCCAGCTGAGTGAACTAGAGCAATGTGGAGTAAAGTGTCTTGCTCAAGGATGCAGTGCATCACTGGGATTTGAACTCGACCGTATGATTGCAAGCCAAATATCCTAACCACTAAGCCATGTGCCTTCACTTGAGAAATATTACCTTACATTAAAACGGGCAAAGGTTGGTGACAGGAAGGGCATCTGGCCATAGAAAATCTGTATCGTTAAATTCCATTTAATCAATGCCAGCTTGAAAACATAGACATTAAGATGATGATGATGATAATATTCTTTTCTCCTCTAGGTACAAGGCCCGAAATTTTTAGGGTGGGGGCCAGTCGATTAGATTGACCCCAGTATGCAACTGGTACTTAATTTATCAACCCGAGAAGTTGGAAAACGAAGTCAATCTCGGCGGAATTTGAACTCAGAATGTAAAGACAAATGAAATACCGCTGAGCATTTCACCCATCATGCTAATGTTTCTTTTCTACTTTCGGCACAAGGCCCGAAATTTTGGGGGAGGGGGCCAATCGATTAGATCAACTCCGGTTTGCAACTGATACTTAATTTATTGACCTCGAAAGGATGAAAGGCAAAGTCGACCTCGGCGGAATTTGAACCCAGAATGTAAAGACTGACGAAATACTGCTAAGCATTTCACCTGGCGTGCTAATGTTTCTGCCAGCTTGCCACCTTGATGATGATGATGATGATGATGATGATATAGGAAGAAGTTTGAACTCAGTTCAACATGAAAAAAAAGCATTTAGTAATTTTCACCGTGCTGCCATTGTTTATAATAAGAAGTGGTTCTTAGCTCATGGTGTCTGTTTTAAAGTCAGGTCAGGGATCTCATCCCAGGCTAGTGAGACCTGCTGCTGGTATTATGGAAACCAGTATGACCACCTGTTCCCTGGTTGGCTGGTCTGTGCCTAAACCAGCTCCACCACTTAAATAGCTTGTTACTCTTATGAGGAGGGTGTCTGGACACCCAGCCGGACTGATAAGAAGACCTGTCAAAGGGTGGATGAGCTCCTTATGGGCCGACAGTCATCCATTCAGGGGAAGGCAATGGCAAACCATCCCAGTGTCTTTGACAAGAAAACATTATGCTATGACTTCATCCAATGGCGGAACATGTGCTGAATTAGGAAGACTTTTGTCGTCTCATCAGTGTGCCACAAGAGCATATGATACATAATGATGATGGCATCTATTGACAGGTACATGGACTGAGCCTTTTCAGAGAATTGCATAACTTGACTGCACTCTCAACTGAATTCTATGTCTCTATTAGGATCTGAATCATTGACTTTTATTCTGATTGATCTCTTTATTACCTATTTTATCTGTCAGCTTTTAACACCCCTATCTGGCCCTTGGGGGCTTTCAGTAGAGTCCATTCTGTTGCAAACATTTTGGATAGGGTTCTGATTTGAGAATAACTCCCCCTGTTCCACACATACACACCTCACCTTCTTCTGACCAATCATGGAGATCCCCCCCCACAAAATGGTGACAGTCACTCCCTTTTCTCTTCCATGTCATGAAAAAATATACATCCACATGCTCCTTCCGCTTCCTCCTATCCTCCTTTCCCCTCCTCATTGCTCATTTTCCTCTTCCTCTCTTCCTCCTTGTTCTTGCCTTTTTCCTTCCCCATCTTCCTTTTATCATTGTTCTGCTTTTGCTGTCAGTTTTATCATGTCCTTATTGTCAATTCTGTCAATTCTATATTGTCAATTGTAGTTGATTCTTTCTTCATCAGTCATGTCCTTATTCTCACTTCTGTCATCATCTTGCCCTTGCTCTCAATCATGTCCTTATAGTCAGTTCTGTGTCGTCAATTCTGTTTCTCTGTTGTCAATTTTGTCACCGCCACTTATGTCATTACTGTCAATTCTGTCATCACCAATTGTGTCCTTGCTGTCAATTGTATATTGTCAACTTTCTCATTACTGTCATTTCTGTAATCAGATTTCTGCCCTTAATGTTAATTCTATCAATTCTACCAATTTAAAGAGCATTCAGTCAGCTATATATTTATATATATATATATTTTTTTTCAAAGATAGCAGTCCCGATGAAGATTTTTCCAGACATGTTCTCACTTGGAGTCAGTTCTGTAAGGTATGTATTATATAAGATTCCATATTAATAACTATCAGTATATATATACATATACATATTAGAGGGAAACCACTATGTGGACACCCTTATGCTAGAAATAGATCCGCTATGGTCTTACCACTAAGAAATGTTCTCAAGAAAAATTTAGCAAAACAACCAAAACGTAATCGAGCAAAACAAAAGAAAAAGCAATAAAAATATGGATTATTCGCTTACATGTTTCACTATCAACATATTACGTAATTTTACTTACATAAATGTCTGTAGATCATCGGTGCGACCGTCCAGATGAATATAATTTGTAGGACTGCATACTAGGACGTCCGCACAAAGTCAGACTTGTAAAACAGTCCTACCCATTACACTCATGGCTACTATTTCAAATGTCCTCGTTTTGGCGCGCTAAATTACCGGAAAAACTGATGCTGCAGATAATACTTTACTGCAGCGGCCCTTGCCAGTTAGAGAATGTATTAATTTAAATTTAAATTTAAAATGAGGGTAAGAAATTAAATATTAATTTAATTAACATCGATTTCACACCAGTGGTCTCGTATATAAAAAAAAAATGAAGGTTCAGTAAAAATGTATTATATACATATTAGAGGGAAACCACTAGACCACTGGTGTGAAATCGATGTTAATTAAATTAATATCTAATTTCTTACCCTCATTTTAAATATAAATTACTAGCAGTATTGCCCGGGAAATAACTATATAAGCATTTTTAGAGATGTAAAGTATAATAGCCATCTCAATATGGCTAACCACAAAGGGGGGGGGTGTTACTGTAACTTTTTACGTTCTGAGATTTAATAAATTTTTAGAGAGTTACTTCCCTTATATATGCCAAAAATGCATTAAAAATGGGAAAAATTGATGGTAAATTTTTTTTTAAATCGTAGACTCATCATAGACGCACGCTAATACCCAGAAGGGCTCGATATGAATCACGACTATAAGATATCTGGTTTTGGTTAAACTGCACCACAAAATGTGGGAGTAGTTAGGAATCTAAATCGTAGGAGACAGACACACAACTTCACTTTTATATATAAAGATATATATATATACCTTTTGTACTACATTTATTTATTGTAGCTGTGTGATTGAAAATATGCTTTCCAACCGTGTGTTTTGGAGTTCAGTCCCACTGCATGGCACCTTGGACAAGTGTCTTCTACTAAAGCTCCAGGCCAGCAAAAACATTTTGAATGAATTTGGTAGATGGAAATTGAAAGAAGCCCATCATGCATCTGTGTGTGCATGTGTGAGATGTATTGTGTCTCCTTTTCTTGACTTTGTATAATAGCTGTAAATGTGTGTCACTGTTATACAAGCAGTGTCATTCGTTTCTAGTATTAAGGTGGTAATCTGTAGAATGTTTATCAAACCAGAAACAAAATGCTTTGTGGTATTTGTTTTGACCTTACATTCTGAGTTCAAACATTGTTGGGGTTGACTTTGTCATTTATCCATTTTGGAGTTGATAAAAGAAGCACCAGTTGCGTTCTGGGGTCAATGTAAATGACCTACCCCCTCCTACCCCTGAAATTGCTCTTGTGTCAAAATTTGAAACTAGTATTCTGCTAGAACATGTCTGGCCATGAGTATATATCACCTACATTATTTACATTATTTACATTTGACAGATATTTGTCCTCATCTTGTTTGTTGTTAACACAACGTTTCAGCTGATATACCCTCCAGCCTTCATCAGGTGTCCTGGGGAAATTTTGAAACTGAGTTCTCATTCCTAAAGTATCTTTTGATGTTATTATTATTATTCTTCAGGTCACTGCTTGGAATCGAACTCGGAATCTTGGGGTTAGAAGCCCGTGCTCTTAACCCCAAGATTCTGAGTTCGATTCCAAGCAGTGACCTGAATAATAATAATAATAATAATAATAAAAATAATAATAATAACAACAACAACAACATCTAAAAATACCTTAGGAATGAGAACCCTGGTTTGAAATTTCCCCAAGACACCTGATGAAGGCTGGAGAGTATATCAGCCAAAATGTTGTGTTAACAACAAACAAGATGAGGACAAATTTCCATCAAATGTAAATAATGTACATAATTCCTCATCTCTTAAATACAGAACTGTAAATATTACCTTTCTTGGGAAATGTATGAGAGTTTGGCATCAGGAAGGGCATTTGTCCAACTCCTGCAAACGTGAGGAAACTGGATATCGAAGCAATGATGAGGATGATGTTTGTTGTACAGGTGGTACATAATTAGTGTTGTATTTCATACACTATCTGTTCTTCACTGTCTGTTTGGTATCAGCACACACACACACACACACACATGCACAAACACACATATTCACATACACGTACGAACACACATACATTCACACACACACATGCAAACACACAAATAAACACACACAAACACACATACACACAAATGCGCACACACACACACACACACACAAACACGCACACAAATAAACATACAGAAATACACACAAATACACACACATACAAACGCACAAATACACACACACAAATACACATAAACAAACACACACAAACACACACAAACACACACAAACACACACATACACACAAATACACACACAAAGCACATACAAATACATATACACACACACAAATACATACGTGTAAAGGCATGCTCATCTTTTATAATGTTTTTTCTTTTTTTGTGTTTTTGTAGGAAAATATGAGGGAGAAGAGTTTCACATTCTGGGAATGGTTTTATGCTATTGTAAAACTGACCAAAGACCATTTACACAAGTTCTACAAGGATAAGTAAGTATTGCTGGCCACCTTAACGCTACTGTTAGTTGTTTAGAGTACCTTTCCATCTTTGCTTGCTTGTGATACCATCTGAGGTGGCTTACAACACCATTGGTTGTCTGTGGTGCCATTATTGGTGGTATGCAATACCACTGGTCTGTGGTACCATTGGTTGCATGTGATACCATTCGTGGTGGCTTACAATACCATTGGTTGTCTGTGGTATGCAATACCACTGGTTGTCTGTGGTACCGTTGGTTGCATGTGATACCATTCGTGGTGGCTTACAATACCATTGGTTGTCTGTGGTATGCAATACCACTGGTTGTCTGTGGTACCGTTGGTTGCATGTGATACCATTCGTGGTGGCTTACAATACCATTGGTTGTCTGTGGTATGCAATACCACTGGTTGTCTGTGGTACCGTTGGTTGCATGTGATACCATTTGTGGTGGCTTACAATACCATTGGTTGTCTGTGGTATGCAATACCACTGGTTGTCTGTGGTACCGTTGGTTGCATGTGATACCATTTGTGGTGGCTTACAATACCATTGGTTGTCTGTGGTATGCAATACCACTGGTTGTCTGTGGTACCGTTGGTTGCATGTGATACCATTTGTGGTGGCTTACAATACCATTGGTTGTCTGTGGTATGCAATACCACTGGTTGTCTGTGGTACCGTTGGTTGCATGTGATACCATTTGTGGTGGCTTACAATACCATCAATTGCTATTAGAGTACTACTCCTTTATAACATAGCTTCATTTCTTTTTTCACTTGCTGACTCTGGAGCAGTATCTAGATGAGAGGGGTCAGTATTGAGCCCCAGTGGGGATGGGCTATGAGTGGATATCCAAGGGGTTGATAAGCATAAAAATATTCCAATTGTATCAATATAATATGACTGATTTTTTTTATTGTACTTTATCAATTATGTTAAGGATTTTCATTAAATTCTTGAAATATTTCTTATTAAAAAGCAGTGATGACACAAAAGATCAATGAAATTATTAGTTTTAAATCAAAAATTGTTTTTATCAGTTATACTTTTTAATATCATCTTAGAAATAAGGCAGCGAGCTGGCAGAATTGTTAGCACGCTGGGCAAAATGCTAAGTGGTATTTCGTCTGTCTTTACCTTCTGAGTTCAAATTCCGCCGAGGTCAAAAGGATGAAATTGCAGCCGCTTGAAACAAAATGTTCAGCAAGTTCTTTTGAAAATATTCTGTGGATTTTGCAATTTTGAAGAAAACTTGAAAGTGCATATTCTCAGAAAATATTCTGAATCTGCTTCACTTTCACTTCTCAGAATGTATGAAGAGAAATATGTTAGCGGGTTATTAACATCACACCCTGGAGGAATGAATAAGATGACAGGGGAATATCCTCAAATTTATACAAAACTGTTTGATTAAATATTCTTCTTTCTCTCTTTTTCTTTCCTTTTTTTTTTTCTGTCGTCTTCTCTCTGTTTTTTTCTGTCTTTCTTTTTGCCTGTTATAAAATTGTAACTTAAAAACTGATGATGTCATTCCATCAACGTGTGGACACTGGTTGCTCTCATCCATACTTTACGTTTAAATTTCTGTAATTTTGAATTTTTATCACTTCTTATTTTGAACGTGACGCAGACAGATGTACTGTTGAAATATCATTCAACTAATGAAATATCTTACAATTGAATCGTGCTCCTCATCTTGACTATTATTATTATTATTATTATTATTATTATTATTATTATTATTATTTAGGCAGGAAGTGGCAGAAACGTTAGCATGCTGGGTGAAATGCCATCAACTGAAGCCAATGTGAAGATTGCCCTGTTGCCTTCCTTTGGCCTGGAGGGGCAGACAATTTTTATTTGTCTAGTGGCTGTAGCGAAAGAGGTAGTGTGTTGGACCTGCTTGAAAGAGCTAAAGACAGACACTTTCCTTTTTGGCCAAGCCCTCATCAACTTTTTCAACTTTCACTTCAAAAAGGGGAAGTTGAGGGTGAAGAGGGAAGTGTTGCCTTGTAGCAAGTTTGTTCAAAGGTGGGTGAAAGTTGGAAGAATGGCCAGTGTGAAAGGACCAATACTGAGCATGCACCTGTAAAAAGGGAATTAGAGGAGAAGGGCTCTTGCCCCATTGATCAGGTATCCATGGCTTTTGTAGGTTTTTCAAAGAGGACCTTTAAAGTGCCTCCCCTATTGGGAGTTTTAATTTGTTCAATTTTAATTGTCATTTATATTGTTTACATGCGGAAAACACATTGTATTGTCCCATTTTTGTCTTTTATGTTGTTGCATGTCCTTTAATGATATTGTATGTGAGCCCTTGTGGTTAATAAAAGAAATAATAATAATAATTATTATTATTAAGGCAGCAAGCTGGCAGAATCATTAGCATGCTGGGCGAAATGCTTAGTGGTATTTCATCTGTTTTTCTGTTCTGAGTTCAAATTCTACTGGGGTCGACTTTGCCTTTCGCCCTTTCAGGGTCAATAAAACAAGTACCAGTGAAACGCTGGTGTTGATGTAAATTGACTTGTCCCCTTCCCCCAAATTCCGCTGAGGTCAACTTTGCCTTTCATCCTATCAGGGTCGGCAAATTAAGTACACTGGGTTCAATATAATCTACTAGTCCTCTTGCCAAAAAAAATTTCAGGCCTTGTGCCTTTAGTAGAAAAGTTTATTATTTATTTATTTATGTTTTCTTTTGTAGTTTAATTGCTGGTTTCATTGCAAAGGATCAAGCTCAACAAATGTTATCACCAAAGCGATGTGGTACATTCCTCTTACGTTTCAGTGACAATTTACTAGGGGGTATCACCATTGCTTGGATCAGCCAGGATGAATCTGGTAAATAGCTTATTTTATATTTTGTTCATCCATTTTAGGATAATGTTTCTAAGTCTTTTTATTTTTATTTTTTATTTTCTATCATATTTGTTTATATTAATTTTTCTTGTTTCAGAAAGTAACCAACTCTCAAAGTATGATATTTTTAAAATGCCTCTCTTAAAATACAGTATTTTTGAACATAATCATGTTTACCTTCCATGCTTTTTAAGGTTGATAAAAAATGAGTACCACTCGAGTACTGAAGTTGATGTAATCAACTAATTCCCTCCCTTTTGTGCCAAAGCTTGAAGTAATCATTATTATCATCATCATCATCATCATCATTATTATTATTATTATTATTTATTATTGCCTTTGCACGGCTTCTAATGCTAGAGATGTGCTGTGGTGTCAGCTGTTCACTATCAGTGAACTAAGCTATTTTTCGAGCACCTTTTGGAGTATTCGAGCGGTTCCAAGCAGTGCTGTTTTCTGCAAGTGCTCCACCCTTATTGCAGCCCCTATTTGTTCCATGTACTTCTCGAGATTTTTACTCACTGTTCCCAGAGCTTCGACAATTATTGGTACTACTGCTACCTTTTTTCATTGACCACAATTGCTTAACTTCCCAAGCTAACCTATCAGATCTCTCGACTTTTCTTTCTTCCTTATTGCATACCTTGTCACCTGGGCATGCTATATCTATGATCCAGCACAGTTTGTTTTCTTTCCCAATTAAGACTATGTCCAGCTTCTTATTCTCTATCTCATGGTCACACATTATTATTATTATTATTATTATTATTATATTATTATTATTATTGTTATTTCACTTCCCAGAGCTCTCGATTTCATTTTCTCCAGTTTATTCTGTAAGAGCAGTCAACAACCTGTTGTCAAGGATCTCACAGGTCTCTTTCCACAATACTTAACATGCAAATACCAATCTCAAAATCCTTGTTGTCCCCAATAAAGCAATTTTCTGAGCATATTCTACCCTTATGCCAATCGCAATTTCTCTAACAAATTTCTCAAACCTGGTTGTTATGTTCCTAATGTCCCTACAACGACTGAGATGACAGTTACTTTTTTCATTTTCCACATTTGTGCAACCTCGTCTTTTAGTGGTTTGTACTTCTCAATCTTTTCCAGTTCTTTATCATGTACTTGTACATCCCCAGGTACGACAATACCTATGATCTTGGTTTCCTTCACCATTTTATCAACTACAACAATGTCTAATCTCTGAGCCTCAATCACTGAATCACACTGGATTGTAAAACCCTACAAGATCTTATACTCAGTGACCTTTATTACCTGCCATCTTTTGTATTCCTTTAGAATGAATTTGCTACACTCACTCACAATTTGTGAGATTGTTTCATTTTTGACGGCGGCGGTCGGTGAGGCAGGAAGGAAGAGAGAAACGTCATGGAGCTCGCAAAGCGTGCAAGCACCGCCGTCCAAGCGCCATGTGAGCGAGCCGGCGCCGGCAGGTGGCTGCGCGGTCGGCAGCAGCAGCAAGTGCGCGACGTTAGCGGGCTGTTGCGCTGCTGCTACTGCACTGTTACAGGGCCTAAACAAGAGCATTTGGTGGTACTCGGGCGAGGGGGCCCGGCCGCAACTTGAAATGGGCGGATCGCAAGTTTGCGTTTTTGAAGCGTGCTAATGATCCTTCTGCCGGTTCACCTATGGAAACTTTGTTACGACTTTTACTTCCTCTAAGCGATCGGGTTTGGTCGTCTTCTCCGGGCCATCAGAGAATGCGCTGACGACGGTGCGGAACGCCACCTCATTGGCTAGATCCGAGGACCTCGCCGCCGTCGCAAACTGGCAGAATTGTTTGTATCTTTATGTCCTGGATTCAAATTCCACTGAGGTTGGCTTTAGTTGTCATTCTTTCAAAGCTGATGAAACAAGTACTAGTGCTGGGTTTAATGTAATTCACTTACCCTCTCCTCCGAAATTGCTGGCCTTGTGTCAAAATTTGAAACTGTTATTGTTTTTGTTTAAATTATTGCTATTACTGTTATCCTTAGGTAAAATGACTGTTTGGAACTTGAAGCCATATGACCACAAGGCACTTAGTATTCGATCATTAGAGAAAAGAATACACGATTTGAAGATGTTGATATATTTGTATCCAGACACTGTGAAAAGTGATGCCTTTCCAAAGATTTTTGAAGAAGATGGTAATATAAACTTGCAGTTCCTACTTTTTAAAAATTTATATCAAGAACTTTTCTTTTTAAATTCTTGGGCAGTGGGTGAAGGGCTCGGCCTATTGCACTCATCAAGACCTCTCAGAAAAGCTTCAAGGGTGGCTGCTTGTAATAGAGGGTACTCTACGGAAGGTACCCAGTAGTGAGGCAAGGGTGTGAAAGCAGGTAATGGATTGCAGGTACCGTCTGAGAAATATATAATGACTCTGTGGTTATGCAGTTCACTTACTTACCACATGGTTTTGGGTTAAGTTCCACTGCATGGTGCCTTGCAGGGCTGTGGAGTTGAAGTCAGAGTCATGGAGTCGGGAACTATTAAGGGCTAGCTGGAGTCAGTAAAACTATATTGACTCTGACTCCGACTCACAGTATCTTTAATTTTTAATATAAACAATATAATATAAACATATAGGCCTACTCAAAGTACAAGCGTATGCATATGTCTTATGAGATATGTAGACCACAATCACTTAATTACACAAAGAGGAGTCAGAGTCAGACGTGCCAATAGTAGAGGAGTCAAAGTCAGAGTTGAAGTTTTTTGTTTCGACTCCACAGCCCTGGTACCTTGGGCAGTTGTTTTCTACAGTAAGATGGAAATTGAAAGAAGCCCATCATGTATATAAAGATGTAGTGATGGTGATGATGTCAGCTGCTAGATGGAATATTTTGGAAGCGTTTTGTTTAAGTCCAGTGCCCACTTGCAGCATACTTACTAGCAAAGCTCACTCCTGCCGTAAGTATATTGCAAGTGTGCACTGAACTTATATAAGATGATGAAGTGCTGCAATGATTGAATAGTTACCATAGAAACTTGATGTAAATGTATCTGATAACTGTGTCACTGAATATATATATATATATATATATATATATATATATCCACTTGATTTGAAAACTTTTGTATTAATGGAAAACCTCTATAATTGGCCGATGAGTACTCAGCATCTTAAATCTGTTGTAATACTTACAACATTTAATAAAATGATGTAGTACGAAACGATTGTACCAAATTACCGGAGTCATTCTTGTTGCTTATTTTGATTATAATCACCCCACAAATTTTTATGGATAACACCAGACAAAATTCTGGTGCATTTAAATTAAGTACCATATTCATTTGAATCTAAATTTTTGCTGAACTTATATATATATATATATACATTTTCAGTATTGTTATCACTAGAGATATCAAGATATAACTTTGTATTTTGTATTTTATGTGTAGATGTATATATATAGATGTACATGTAATATGTACACATATATATACACATATATACATGCACTAGCACTATGACCGGCAAAGACGGGTCATAATGCTAGTATATATATATATATACTAGCATTATGACCCGTCTTTGCCGGGTCATAGTGCTAGTGCATGTATATATGTGTATATATATGTGTACATATTACATGTACATCTATATATATACATCTACACATAAAATACAAAATACAAAGTTATATCTTGATATCTCTAGTGATAACAATACTGAAAATGTATAACAGACTGGAATTGTAGGACTATTCCATTTCTGCACGCTAATTTTATTTTTAATTTATTCCCATTCATGTGAAACCACTTATTCAAGTTCAAATCCTTGATGCAATTTTATACCAATTTCTATTTTTACTTTTGTTATGTTACGATTATATTATACTTTAGTTTGATTTTAATTATTACTTACTACATATAATTCAATTGTTATTATTATCTCTAATTTTTATTGTTAAAGTGAAAGTATCTGACATAAAATAGAGAAATGATTTTGTTTCACTTTTAACACGTAATACTGAAATAGTGGAGAAGATATGATATTGCTATGGGCTCGCTCTAGGCAAGGAGTTGAACATTTTTTTTTGCCCATGAAACTACATGGACCCTAAGTAAGGCATGTGTAAAATTTGAATGAAATTGGTTGTGTAGTTCTCAAGTTTTAGGGAAACACACAGACATTCTCAGTTTTATATATATATATGTGCCTGTGTGTGTATATATATGTTTATAAAAAAGAAGTTTGAAATTTTAATTTTCGTAGAGATTTTAAATGTTTCGGTTCTTCTTAAAAAACTAACCTTATCAAAAATATTTTTAAAAGTTAAGTGTTATAAAAAAAGTTCATAATTGTTTCTTCCTCTACTCTCAACAGTCCACATGGTGGTCTTTTGTGTTTTGTGGGTGGTGTGGTGTGGTGGGGGAGCATAATGGCTATCTTGCGCATTGAATAGATTCATTGGCTACTTCTTTTTATAAATATATACCTACTCATATATCACCTACACTTCATATATATATATATATATATATATATATATATATATATATATATATATATATATATATATTATTGTTTCTGGATTTGGTTTGCAAGATTCTTTATGTGAGTTCATGTGTTGAAGCATATTCTGTTCTGTCTTGGGAGAGTCATTTACCTTTAGTGCTTTATAATTTAACACACTCACAGGTAAAATTTCCACTTATTTCTTTTCTATTTTTCTAAAATTTTCGTTGTGTCTTGCAACCTTTTCAATAGTTTTGACTCTTGGGTCAAGTGGGTGGCTGGTGTAAGACCCTATGTCTAGCAACAAAACTCTACACCATGCCACACAAGCAGGAGAACCCAGTCTTGGCTATCAGGCAATTTCTGCAACCACATCACCCCAAACATCTGGCCACCTAACTCCCGAGACTGCAAGCCCCTTGATTTTTATGTGTGGGGCACAGTTGAACGGGAGACCTCTGATCAAACCACCACAAGGATATATAGTCAGTGTAGATGTATTATAGTCATGCTACTTAGTTCTTCTTAGCTTTGGACTGCAGGAGCTAGCTCAAAAGTCTGCACAGGGTGTAGTTTTTAACTAGTATGTATATATATATATATATATATATTATATATATATATATATAATTATTTAAAAGCAGCAAATATAACAAAAGCTGTTACTCAGAGATTCACGTTCACTTTCGTCAGTTTTTTTTTTTTTAACAAAACTGTCCGATGAACTGGAACGTGAAACTCTGAGTAACAGCTTTGTTATATTTCTGCTGCTTTTAAATAAAGCATATACTCTACCTCTGGTATTGAGTACTCTTTATTCCACCTTGTTTCACACATTATGTGCTTACTCCGGTATATATATATATATATATATATATATATATATATATATATATATATATATAAATTAAATTTTGGGGGATTAATCGATATGCGGGTATTCTATTTCAGATAATACAAAATTAACCTAATGAGTATACCTGACGGTAAACTCATGGTATCATTTTGCACATCATGAAATAATACTTAAAGGATATAACCAAAATTATCAGCAGGGTATATGATATACTTCGTTAATTATATCCTTCTTTAGTTAACACTTGTATTTATTAAATATGAAGGAATTACACGTGTTTCAGTATTGGAAGATTACAATATATATACATATACACAACTGTATACCCATATATATATACACATATAAATACATATATACAATTGTCAGATTTATAATTGTTCCAACACATCTTCAGGTTCTATTTCAAAATATTATATATCCAATTTTACATCCCTTTAAAAATAAGCAATACAATTAAGCATTAAAGATTAAAAATTAAGAATAAAAGTTATACTTTGTAATATTAAGAATTAAAATTTATAAATTATATATTATAAATATAAATTAGTATACTCTTTACTCTCTTTTACTTGTTTCAGTCATTTGACTGTGGCCATGCTGGAGCACCGCCTTTAGTCGAGCAAATCGACCCCGGGACTTATTCTTTTATAAGTCCAGTACTTATTCTATCGGTCTCTTTTACCGAACCGCTAAGTGACAGGGACATAAACACACCAGCATCGGCTGTCAAGCAATGCTAGGGGGACAAACACAGACACACAAACACACACACACACATATACATATATACGACGGGCTTCTTTCAGTTTCCGTCTACCAAACCCACTCACAAGGCATTGGTCGGCCCGGGGCTATAGCAGAAGACATTTGCCCATGATGCCACGCAGTGGGACTGAACCCGGAACCATGTGGTTGGTTAGCAAGCTACTTACCACACAGCCACTCCTGCGCTATATATATCAATCATGTAAAATCAAGCATATGTCAAAAATATTTTGTATATTTATAGATATATAAATATACGACAAATAAGAGCCCAAAGTGTGATATGTAGATGCAATTTGGAAATTTGTTTTCCCAAATTATTTATATTATATACTAGCAGTATCACCCAGCGTTGCTCGGGTTTGTAGGGGAAATAACTATATAAGTATTTTTAGAGATGTAAAGTATAATAGCCATCTCAATATGGCTAACCACAAAGGGGGGGGTTGTTACTGTAGCTTTTTACGTTCTGATATTTAATAATAAATTTTTAGAGAGTTACTTCCCTTATATATGCCAAAAATGCATTAAAAATGGGAAAAATTGATGGTAAAAATTTTTTTTAAATCGTAGACTCATCGTAGACGTGCGCTAATACCCAGAAGGGCTCGATATGAATCACGACTATAAGATACCCGGTTTTGGTTAAACTGCACCGCAAAATGTGGGAGTAGTTAGGAATCTAAATCGTA
>NC_043013.1:6494218-6496718 GCF_006345805.1 Octopus sinensis
AATAAAGTATACATTTATACTTTCTCTTTTTCTGACTCTACCTTGAAATACCGTATTGAACCCTCTCGAAAGTCACAGGCACTCCAACATGGGACATTCATCCCTGATCTTGATCTATAAGATTCTGCTTTGGTACCTCTCTATTGATTATGCTTAAAGAAATCTTTACACGCTCTTATTGCATTACACCTCAGTTGTTTTCTTATCAAAGAAAAGTGTTTATGGTTGGATATGAACTTACAGTTCTGGCGAATGGAAACAACAAAAAAAAAAGTGTAATACAGGGTAAGCCAAAAGTCATGGAAAGGTCTGAAATTTTAATATTTGTTTATTTTATGTATGTTCTTTTTTAATATGTGCTTGCTGGTTTTGGATTTAATTCCACTGCATGGGTCCTTGGGCAGGTTTCTTCTGTTATAGCTCTGGGTCATCCAAAGCTTAGTAAGTGGATTTTGTTGACAGAAACTGAAACTCATCCTCGTGTGTGTGTGTGTGTGTGTTGTGTGTATTAGTGTCTCCATTTCTTGACATAGTTGTAAATGAGCTTTATTATCATAAAAGCAGCGGTATTCTTTGTTTCCAATCTTTTAGGAAATGCATGTCTGGCCAGGGAGAAATATTACTTTGCTTATAGACAGGTGTATAATATTGGCGACTGGGAGGAAATTCAGCTAAATAAAATCTAACGAGTTCTCTCTGACCCTTGCTAGCAAGAAAAAATGGAGGTTAAAAACTGATGATGACATAAGAAATTATAATATTCAGTCATGGATTTTTCTATAGTTTACCTCCAGGGTCTTTATAAAATCAAAAAAAAAAAAAAAAAAATAGTTGAAAGAAAATTATTAAAATTTCAGACCCCTTTATGACTTTTGTGTAATCCAGTGCTCCACAATTTTTTTCACTTGTGGTACACTTTCGTTCTTTTCAAAATTCGGCACACCTGGAGTAGGTGTGCCACAGTGTAATTTGAATATAACTAAAAGTATAGGGAAAAAAATTATATCCAGGTTACACTGTGGCACAGCAAGCATTGTCTCGTGGTAAGCCAGTGTGCGATGGCATCCCGGTTGTGGTATGCTGATGTAATCAACCAATTCCTCCTCTTAAAGTTGCTTGTTTGTGCCAAAATTTGAAACAACAACAACAATAATAGGTGCAGGAATGGCTGCGTGGTAAGAATCTTGTTTCCCAACCACTTGGTTCCATGTTCAGTCCAACTGCGTGGTACCTTGGTCAAGTGTCTTTTGCTACAGCCCCAGACTCACCAAAGCCTACGGCGAAAAGAAAATGGACGGGATACTAAAATGACATACATCAGCCAGTAGACATTCTATTATGTCTGTTTAATCCCAAACAAAAGGGAGTATTATAAGAATAGATACACATGCAAAGACTGTGTGCTACACAAATGTACACTAGTAATAGTAATAATAGTTTAAGGTTGGTTGGCTTCCCAACCTCTAACTCTCACATTAAACTTTTAATACTTTTGATATTTATATATATAAAAAAAAATTAAATAAATAAATTAATAAATAAAATAATTTATAAATATAAAAATATACATATATATATATTTGTATATATATATATATATTTAAAATTTATAAGTTTAAATTATTTAAATAATTTTTTAATTTTAAACTTTTATATTTTTAAATTAATTTTATGCATTGGCTTATGTTTTTCACTGTTTGATTTGCCTAATAATGGTTTTATCTCTAATTTAATATAATATATATACAAAATAAGAAAATGGAGGAATAGATTTCTTTCAATCATCAACTACCAGATAATACCAATTCATATAATTTATTAACTAATTATTTAGATTAAATAGGAACATCCAAATCCAACAGAATAATACAGAATAAAACAATATACATCAATAAGTAAGATAATTCCATAAGAATAATACATATAAAATGGATCTTATCCTTTCTGGGTACTTTACTGGCAGTATATTGGATAAATGATATCCCATAGTGGGTTACACTCATAACCCCTATCTCACTTTGTACTTATATATATATATTAATATATATATATATATATATATATTGGCCTGCTTGCTTAGCCAGCGGGTTGGCTTCATTCAAAGGCTAAAACAATGCGAATGCATTGTGATCAGCGATGTGTAACAATATCTGATGGTCTGGTCAGTCACGTGATGATGATGATGATGTGATATATATATATATATGTGTGTTAGTGTGTCTGTCTTTGTCCACCCTCCATTGCTTGACAACTAATGCTGGTGTGTTTACGTCTCTGTAACCTAGTGGTTTGGCAAAAGGGCAGTGCTCCAGCATGGCCACAGTCAAATGATTGAAACAAATAAAATAATAATGATGATGATGATGACGATGATCATCATCATTATTGAGTGAGAGATCAGTGCATGCCATCAAAGTGACACTGGGGTAAAATATACAAAGCCCAGTATACCCATCATGATTACCCATGTGATAAGGGTACACCAGGCACATGCATCACA
>NC_043013.1:6501718-6504137 GCF_006345805.1 Octopus sinensis
ATATATATATATATAATATATTATATACGTTTGTATTTGTTTTGGAATAAGCCGAACAAGAGGAGACACCTGAGATAACCACTGAAGAGGTCATTGGATGTGTGATGAAAGAACTTTGACAAAGAAACTAAAATGATGATAATAGTGCTGAAGTGAAGATCAAATATACAGTGCATGTGTTTACTGGCAAAATATGACCGTCCCCAAGTATAACAATATATGTTTATATATATATATCAATTAAATATAAGGATAAAATCTATATAATATTTTATCAAGTAGCCAGCATGTAGAATTAATTAAGGTAAAAAATTAATATGAAGTATGTAATTTAAAAAAATGCATTGTTACATTAAGAGCTGTTACTATAAGTAAAGCCAAATACTGGAAAGGGACGCTAAAGTCAAATTACATTATCAAATATACACACGCGCTGTTTGATTTTAGCGTCCCTTTCCAGCGTGTGGCTTTACTTATAGTAACAGCTCTTAATGTAATAATATACAGTGAGCACCTCGGTTTTTGAACAACTCTGGTCATGAATAAATCGTGTTTTATATATATATATCTATCTGCATATATATATAAAGCATGATTTATTTGTGATCAAGGTACTGATGTGTATACATATACATACATACACACATAATATATGCAGATATATTTATCTTATTTTATAATAATGATCTCGTTTTAATTATATATACTGCTTGAAAGCTCCATCTGGCACCTGTGCGGGTGGCATGTAAAAAGCACCCACTACACTCACGGAGTGGTTGGTGTTAGGAAGGGCATCCAGCCGTAGAAACACTGCCAGATCAGACTGGGCCTGATGCAGCCTTCTGGCTTCACAGACCCCAGTTGAACCGTCCAACCCATGCTAGCATGGAAAGCGGACGCTAAATGATGATGATGATGAGATATATATATATATATATATATGTATAAATTATAGATATCGATACAATAGTGTTATTTTCCAGGGAAATAAAGCACTGTAAAGGTAGAATTATAAAAAGGAAATAGTGGCACAACAAGGCCCTAATGTTTGCTGGAAATAGCAATCGATAGCCATACGACACTATGTAAAGCTTCACTGAATGTACATATATAGGTAAAGATATGTATGGTTAACGACTTTTTTCCAGCAAACATTGGTGTCTTCTGCCACTATTTCCTATTTATATTTATATATATGTATATATACACCCTTATACATATACATATATATATATATATATATATATATGATGATATATATATGCATGTGTCTGCATGAGTGATGTCTATACATACATACATGTGTATGTATGTATAGACATCACACGCTTTATTTATATGCATTTTTATTATAGTTTTGTGTTATTTTATATGTTTATTATTTACTTATAATGAACACCTGTCTTCATTTCTTGTATAACATCCCCCCCCCCATCTTTGGAGAATTTGCCCCTCTCACACCCCACATTCATTTTTTAGTTCCCTCTTCACTGTACTTAATGTCCTTTTTCCCTTATGGCTAATAGACAAAATATTATCATTAATATTATTATTATTATTATTATTATTATTATTATATGCTTAGTAGTATTTCTTCTGGCTCTCTGTGTTCCAAGTTCAAATCCACCAAGATCAACTGTATCTTTCATCCTGGTGAGGTGTTAAAATAAAGTACTAGAATTAGGCAGAATTATAATTATGGGTTATTTTTATTATTATTTGAAGTATTATTATTATTATTATTTTTAATAAAGCAGTGAGCTGGCAGAATTGTTAACACGTTGGGTGAAATGCTTTGCAGTGTCTCGACTGTCATTATGTTCTAAGGTCAAATTCCACTGAGGTCGACTTTGCTTTTCATCTTTTTGGGGTCTAATTGACTAGCCTCGGCCCCTAACATTTCAGGCCTTGTGCCTGTAGTAGAAAGGATTCTTCTTCTAATTGATTTGCATTTTGTTTCATCTTTCGACCAGGTCTCAACCAAAGACCTAAGGCAAGTATATATGAGAATGTGGGCAGTTGGTGACAACACAATTTTTTGAGTCACATACATCTTTGGTTTCCCAGGAATCTGGTAAAAAAATGTATCAGTACCTTTTTTGATCATTCACAGGGTACTTACAGCAACAGAGATGATTTTAGTTTTTAATTACCATGCCCTAGATATCTCAATCTCATCTTTATCATCATCATCATCATTATTACAATTGATCAAGTAGAATCATTAGAGCTTCAGGCAAAATATTTAGTGGTATTTCTTGTGACTCATTAGGTTCTGAGTTCAAATTCTGCTGGGGTTGATGTGACCTTTCATACTTTAGGAGTTGATAAAATAAGTACCAGTTGTGCACTGGGGCGAATGGAATCCACTAGACTCCTCTGCCGCAATTTCAGGCCTTTTACTCTTTTACTTGTTTCA
>NC_043013.1:6504237-6544237 GCF_006345805.1 Octopus sinensis
TTACCAATTATATTTTATCTTATTTTATTTTTATTTTTATTTTTACTTTTATTTTTACTTTTATTCTACTTCCATTTATTCTTCATTTTATTTTCATCCCTTACCTTAACTCTTATAATTTTTATAATTTTTATATTTCATTTAACTATTACATTGTATTTCTTATTTTATACTGTATTTCTTACTTTTATTTCTAATTTTTACCCTTACCCTCATTCTTACCCCTAACTTATCGCTTTACATCTCTATATATCTCTATATATGTTTATTTACTTACCTCTATATATGTTTATTTACTTACCTATGGATCCACTTTTTGACTATACGAGCGTCCGTGTACGTATGTATACGCATACATACATATGCACGCGCATATATGTACAGCATATTTTAATATCTTATAGCTATACCCATATGCGCGTATGTCTCTGTGTGTGTATGTAAGTGTATATGTGCACGCACATACGGACACACAGCCGTGTGTGCGTGCACGTATAGACATGAGTGCGTGATTCTTTACATACGTTCTTATATACATCCTTTAATATCTTATATCTAGACCTGGAAGCGTGGGCATATGCGTGTGTGTATGTAGGGATGGGCGCGCGTATGTACATGTGAGTGTGTACACGTATAGTGTCCGTGTATACATGCGGATATTCTGTTGTATGTATGTATGTGTACGCGCGTGCGTGTGGGTGTGTGTGTGTTTATGTACATGTTTACACGCGAGTGCGTGTGTACGCTTATAGGCTTGGAGGCGTATATGTACGCGTGTATATGGGTGTATGTATCCATGATGGTATGTATGTACTAGAAGTCCAATTAATTCAAGGAACCAGATTAAACGCTCAACAGCTCTGATTTACAACACATTAGGTCCCCAGACGAAACTGTTGATTTACTGACAATTCTACAACTAAATTTTATCAATCTCCTGACCACCATGCTTGGTCCGTAACCTCTATACATCCCTTATCTTTATATTTTTTTACATTTTTATCATGTTTTTTTTACTTTTATTTCTATTTCTATTTTTACTTTATAACCTTATGCCTTTACATTTATTTATATTTCTTTATATTTCTTTATATTCTTTATACCCCCTTTACATCTCCTTATATCTCTTTATATCTTTATGCTCTACATTTTTATATTTTTCTATACTTACACTTTTTATACATTTTTTATCCCTCGTCCTGAATTCTCGCCCCTCCATCTTCACGTCTATATATGTATTTATTTATTACATTACTTCAACATCCAATTTTCCTCATTCTACATTGAGAGAAGAAAGAGATGGACGCTTCAATTCTATGCTGCTGCCGCATTATGTGTCGTACGCGAATGAGAGGATTTGCATCCCCAACCAAGAATTTTTGATGTAACACATGTCCTTGTGGAAGCTGTTGTGCGCGGCTGAAGAAGGCCACAGACATACATTATGCATTGTTATAAATCTGTCTAATAAAGGCCCGAAACATATGTACCGCTGAATCCTTCGCATCATGTTTTTATTTTGATCAAATTATATATATAGTATATATATATATATATATATATATATATATATTATATATATATATATATATATATATATATATATATATGGAAACACACACTCATACACACCTACATACATATATTATATGTGTGTGTATATGTATATATCTTATGGGTCCGTGCAACTCTCATCAGATTTCATATCCAAGAAGCCATCTTTTCTAGAAGGCAAATATTTCTGATAAGGACTTTGTTGCGTTGAAATCTTGACGACCCTGTTGGGGTAGCAAGTGAATTGCCCTGAACCTTATAAAGGCGCATGTGTACTGACAGGGCGAGGTATATAGTGTGGTGTGTGCAGCCGCATTTGCGAAGGCAGTCGTAGAAGTCTTTGAGAAGAGATATAAGTTTGTTACGTGTTTGTTACTGATTTCGTTTATGTAGTGTTATAGCACTGTTACAGAGTTGTCTATATCCAAACTGAAGGATATAAAAGTGGCGACGAGATATTCGAAGCTCACTGTGGACGTTCTTAACATGGAAGACCTATCAGCTTCCGTGGTATATTTGCAATGGCAACTACTACGACAACAACAAGAACAACGGCAACTACGACAACAACAACAACAGCAAAATCAACAGTTGTTGGAATTATTGCTGCAGTCCAAAAACACTTCGGGTTCGTTTTCGGTAGACGGGGGTTGCTAATTCAATTCGAGAATTTACTTATAATCCAGAAGGGATTACGTTTTCTGTATACTTCAGAAGGTATGAAGGAATCTTCAAAGAAGAATGTAGCAACTGGACGGATTTCATTTAAGGAAATTATCACCCGCAAAACATGAAAAGTATTTTAATTACATCCTGCCGAGAAAACCATCCGAAATTTGTTTCGAGGAAATAATTAACCTTTTTATCTCAAATATTCATTGAGAGAAGTTCACAATTTGATATTCGCTGGGAGTGCTTGAATTTGAAAAAAAGGAAAAAAAAGCTGAAGACTTCGTCACGGAATCGTAAACAGCGAATGTGAAAAATTTAAACTAAACGAATTAACCCCAGACATGTTCAAATGTCTAATCTTTCTACAAGAATTAACTGCAAGCAACGATGCAGAGATGCGGGCTCAGATATTGATAAAACTAGAACAAGATTCGAAACTAACTCTACAGGCAGCGGCTGCAGAATGCCAAAGGATTATAAATTTACGACAGGTCACAAAAAAAACAAAACAAAACAAAACAAAACAAACTGAAGACGATTATTCAGATATGCATATGTTGTCGACCTGTAACAGACAAGAAAAAAGAAAAACAAGTCGAGACCCAAACCACGCTATGGGTATGGAAAAATATATTCTAAAAGAATCTTAAATGTTTTGAATGTGAAAAACAAAAAAAAACAAAAACCTCAGTCAGTTCCCCCCTACCAAAAAAAAACACAAAAAAACACGGTAGAGATCTCGTGATAGTATGGCGATTATAGAAAAGCGTCTGAACTTATCTAATCATGCTGCAGGAATTTCGCAAATGAACTTGCTGCCATTCAAAGGTTTACAATAATTTCTCACACTCATTCTTTTCATACAAAGACTTGATCAACAACCCTGACTTTTGCAATTGAAAGCACAACAGTTGCCTCTGGCGCTAAAATTCTTACAAAAGGAAATATCAGTCGGTGTCAACCTGTCTGTTTTTCTGTTTATTTGGACAATAAAACTCCTGTTATTTCTAATACCAACATTGAAAGAGTTATATGTTCGGCTCTAGAATCGCAGGAGACACTAATATAACTCGAAAGTCCTTTGCCAAAGTTCTTTCTTGGGAATTTCTAGAACTGTGTTTCTCAAACATTTTTTGTTTTTGTTTATGGACCCCTTTCATTCTTATTTTACTCGGATGGACCCTCTGACCGTACGATTCTTTTATTTTATTTGTTTCAGTCATTTCACTGCGGCCATGCTGGAGCACCGCCTTTAGTCGAACAAATCGACCCCAGGACTTAATCTTCACCTGAAGAGCTTTAAATCTTCTTTATCTTCATTATTTTCTTCATCATCATCTTAAATCAATATTCATTATTGGTACATTACCGTAGATTTTACTTTATTTTTATTAAATTATTATTAAATATTATGATAGATCGCTAGCCACTACACACACTTTTTCCCTCTTTGTTTCTCTCCTTGTTTCTTTCTGTGTTTCTTTCTGTGGAAGAGCGTTGGCTCGACCCTACGCTCTTCCACAGGAAGCCTTGTAAGTGGATTTGGTAGACGGAAACTGAAAGAAGCCCGTCGTATGTGTATATTTGTGTGTCTGTGTTTGTCTACTCACCATCGCTTGACAACTGATGTTGGTGTGTTTACGTCCCTATAACTTAGCGGTTCGGCAAAAGAGACCGATAGAATAAGTACTACGCTAAGTAGATAAATTAATCTCAGCAGCAGGTATTGACGTTCATACATTCTTCACTTTCTCCTCTCTTTCACTTTAAAAAAAGAGGCAGTGTCGATCGACGGAGTGATGCCCTGACTACAGAGCCAAATATTCCCCTCTATTACCCACATCTTCAGACAAAACCTCCACCGACACCTCCAAAACCGCAGTCACCTACTCCTTCAACTACATATGTCACTTCCACACGTTCTGGAAGACGAGTTCATTGGCCTAAGAAATTATGCGAAACTGTTTTCATTTGAACTCTCTTCCTAGCGCCCGACTTTTGTGGCATCTAATTTGTTTGATTTTCTTGTTCGAGTGCACATTTACACCTCACTGTGTTTCTATGTGCATTTTTTCTGATTTATATGGCCCTTTTTTATTGTATATTTCTTTTTGTTAAGCACCCTGTCATTTGCATATTGAATTCTGGAATTTTGAAATAGTTTCGAAACTATTGTTTTCCTTATGCAACGAACTGCACCATTTTTCTGCACATGCTTTATCTCCAGCTTCTACACGAACTGAACTTATATTCTACATTGCTTGCATGTTTTCTTGTTGCATTAGCAATTGTTTTTGCACATTTTCCGTTTCCCTCATGCTTGTGTATTCGTATTCGCATGCGCATTAATTCACTATTCACTAGCATGTTTTCCAATGCTTTGATCTCCTATTCCACATCCCTTTTTGCACATCTTGTCTGTGATGCACAGTTCTCAGTTCGAGGCTTTTTGCATCAGTCTCTGCATATGGTGTTATTCTTCACAGTGCTGCTGCATATATTTGCACTTTCTATTTTTCGGCTCCTACATTTTTTATTGCAATTTTGGCTGGTACATCCATGCATTCCAGCTTTCCTTGATTTGTACTTTTGGCTGCCAGTTCTTAACTTTCTGCCACTCAGAGACCAGTCTCTCTCTGCTCAACAAGTTGCGACGGATACTTTTCTTCCTAGCGATAACAGAAAGTAGGTTTTTACATTTTCTTCCTTTCCTCCGCCTTTTGTGCCATTCTTCTGCTCCGCTACAAATTATCAAAAATTATCGACAATAGGCGCAGGAGTGGCTGTGTGGTAAGTAGCTTGCTAACCAACCACATGGTTCCGGGTTCAGTCCCACTGCGTGGCATCTTGGGCAAGTGTCCTCTACTATAGCCCCGGGCCGACCAATGCCTTGTGAGTGGATTTGGTAGACGGAAACTGAAAGAAGCCTGTCGTATATATGTATATATATATAATATATAATATATATATATATATATATATATATATATATATATATATATATATGTGTGTGTTGTGTTTGTGTATCTGTGTTTGTCCCCCTAGCATTGCTTGACAACCGATGCTGGTGTGTTTACGGTCCCCGTTACTTAGCGGTTCGGCAAAAAGAGACCGATAGAATAAGTACTGGGCTTACAAAGAATAAGTCCCGGGGTCGATTTGCTCGACTAAAGGCGGTGCTCCAGCATGGCCGCAGTCAAATGACTGAAACAAGTAAAAGAGAGAAAAGAGAGTAATGGTCTCGGAGGGGGATCATCTAGCAGAGTGAAGGTAACTGAATTACGTTCCTTTTGATGATATTGACCACCAGTGGCGTGACAGCCGACACCTATATATTCCAGCGTTTGGCGCTTTCTCCCTCTCTTTTGCCAATTTGGTACATATAAGGAGCACCATCTCACTTCTGCCTTATGTCACGAACCATGTGCCTTATCGACATTCTATCGATGTCTGTCTAAGCCGATTTCTTATCATCGTTGCCACGATTCTGCCTGCTATGAATTCATTACAGTAAGTACCAGCCGCGAACTGAATATGTTTTTTACTACACACATATTTCTGTTACTTTTACAATTTTCTCTAGCGTCTAAGTAACTCTTACTGGTCATTCAAAGATACCCAAGACACGAGGACAGTCGATTTCTTACAACATAGAAGCTGTGTTTGTACCAGCCTCTAATAAATCTAAATTGTTATGGTAAAACAGTTTTCATCTTTTTCTACACACCTGACACGCTAAAAGCCTAAAGAGAAGGTACCTGAGGACTCTCCTCTTTGACCCACCCAAGAATAATGTGTGGAGAAAATGGCTGACTTGTTGGCTGACAGACTGCTTTAATTCATAGAATTCGTGTTATTTGGCCACGCTCTTTGTCTGAAAACACTTCTGTTTCCAGATTATTACTTGAACTAAGTCTATGTTTAAATATGCACTTAGTATGTATGTAAATTTAAAATCTAAGTATTTTCTTAGATTATAAACTTACATATATACCAAGTGTAGGTTTCTAATCAGTTGATCATAAGATACCAAATACACATGTGTGTAAGGTGCAAACGTAGTCTGTTAATACGCGAGTGAGTCTTCGTGGTAAGTCTGCCGGCTACAAGTGAGATGTGCAACGGGGATCATGGTGCTTACAATGCAAGTAGGTCTGCAAAATGTGCTCTCGTACAAGTAAGTTTGTTGAATTTTCATAATGTAACTCTGCAGAAAACGAAATGAAATGAACAATCATGTTAATGTTTTGCAAAATTGATGAATGTGACTAACTGTTGAACCCAGCGTTGCTCCTGTTTTCCGCGTTGAAGTTAAGTCCACCTCTGACCTTGTTTTGAATAAGCATTTCCTTAGAGACTATTCTATTGATTTTGTTGAAATTTTACATGTGAAAAAATGCAAAAGCTGCAGGAAAAATAACATCTTTATGAAAATTTCCATTGAAACGTCCGATTGAACTCACAAAAATCGATGCCAACTAAGTATTATCGAGTATTCGAAAAATGCCGGTCTTATTTGAACTTCAGGGTATGGGATCTACCTATGTGCCAAAAATCATTAAAATCGGTTGGAAGATGTGGGAGGAGTTAAAGTAACCCGCCGACACACACACACAGACACTATTACACATTTATGTATATAGATTTGCTTTCATGCTACAGCGTATTCTTAATGAATGCTAATTAAAATATCGTCTCAGGTCACTATCAACCCTTGCCACTTTATTAGTGACTGGCTCGAACTCCACGAAAAAGAACTAAAATGAATCTGAAAGAAAAAATAAACGTACGTACACACAGAGACACACAAATACACATACGACATACACGTAGATACAGAAAAGTAAATAGAGACGAAATAAAGAAGAAACAATGGGACACCCAATGTACATCAGTTGAAAACGAATAAGTTTATTCAGTTGTTTAAATTCATTTAAAAATATAGAATTGCGTTAAACATTTTGGAGATAAGTTTTATTGGCGGAATTCGAACGCAGAACGTAAGGACGGGCGAAATGCTGCTAAGTATTATTGCTCGACGTGCTAACGAATCTGCCAACTCGCTGCATTATAGTTAGTACTAATAATAATCCTTTCTACTGTAAGCACAGGGCCTGAAATTTGGGGGGAGGGGGACTAGTCGATTACATGAACCCCAGTGCGTAACTGGTACTTAATTTATTGACCCTGAAAGGATGAAAGGCAAAGTCGACTTTATACTAATAACAGCATGAGAATAATCATGTTGGAAGAACATCGTAAAAAAACACCTGAGCACACCGTTAACATTACATGTCTCTGGTCCTTAATCTGGGCAGTGACACCTTCTTGGGAGAATTGTCGGCTCACAAGGCGTTGATGAATGCCAAATGGGAGCGCTGGGTATATATATATATATATATATATATATATGGGGATTGTGATATTCTTTTAGAAATAAGACGTATAAATTCTTTTCTACTCTAGGCATAAGGCCGGAAATTTTTGGGAAGGGGACAGTTGATTAGATCGACCTCAGTACGCAACTGGTACTTAATTTATCGACCCCAGAAGGATGAAAGACAAAGTCAACCTCGGCAGAATTTGAACTTTGAACGTAAAGACAGGCGAAATGCTGCTAAGTATTTCGCACGGCGTGCTAACGTTTCTGTCAGATAAATTTATTCGTCTCCCACCCCTTTGAATTAATACGAAAAATACTATTTATTTTTATCGCACGTTTTATTTTTGTAGCTCCATTCTTCGTCTTCAACTTTTGCTTATCGTTTATGAAATTTGATTAAATTCTACCTCTTTTCAGGCATTTAACGATGGAGTGTCAAGTAGGTTATAAGCGAACGAATTTATCTGACAACCCAATAATTTCAATATAGAAATCTTCGATTTCATTTGTTTGGGGGAGGGCTTGTATAATAAGGTGTGGAGGCGCGTGGCTTAGTGATTAGGGTGTTGAACTCATGATCGTAAGGCTGTGGTTTCGATTCCTGGACCGGGCGATGCGTTGTGTTCTTGAGCAAAACACTTCATTTTCACGTTGCTCCAGTCCACTCAGCTGGCAAAAATGTGTAATCCTGCGACGGACCGGTGTCCCATCCAAGTGGGGGATTTCTACGCCACTGAAACCGGGAAACCGGCCCTTATGAGCGTGGCATGGCTCGAGAAGGAACATTTTATATAATAAGGTAGGGGTACAAGCCCATGCAAATATTTAGAAAAAGAAAAAAAAGTGGAGAGGGGGGGCATATGAGGGTAGGATGAGATATCAGAAGATTAAATAGATTATAAACCACTGGGTTAAACGAGCTTCTTATAATCTGCTGGTTTTTATTTTCGCAAAACACGAGGAAGGAGCATTTGTAAATCGCCATTCTCTGAAAGCGGCCGAAAAATGTCAGGCATAACTGACAGAAAACATAACTGATGTTACGGGAAGGTCTGTTTTTATTATTTAAGTCCTTATCTTCTTTAGTAGAGCTAGGGTATATACGACGGGGAAAGGTCACCAATGCATGCAAATATATATAAAAAAAAGAGAAAATAGAAGTATATATTGGATGGGTGGAAGATTGATTTAAAATTTTAGCACAAAGCCAGCAATTTTGGGGAAGAGATAAGTCGATTACATCGACCACAGTGTTAAACGGATATTTTATCGATTCCGAAAGGATGAAAGGCAAAATCGATCTCGGCGGCATTTGAATAGGATGGATGGATGGATGGAATATCAAAAAATCACATCGATTATAAACTGTATAAAATTAGCTTCTTAGTTGCTGATTGATTTTCTTTTCTTTTTTTTTTCTGTTTTTTTTTTTTTTTTTTGCAAATCACACGGAGAGAGTAGCTGTAAAGCAGCTTTCAGAGAAAGGAGTCCTGAGCTAAGAATGAGTGAAAACCCCTGAAAAGGAAGGCAATACCAAATGTAACCTGTCATTACTTGCAGCGGACTCTTGCAAAGATAAGACAGTTAATGTTGGCGAAACCCGTTCATCTCTTTTTCTATTAGAATATCGTTTATAGGCTTCATCCAAATCGTGAAATGCCTCAAGAGATGCGAAGATTTGACAATTTCCATTCCGTGGATGAGGTGGGTCTTTTTGGTAACATTACCAAATACTTTTGCTACAAAATGTAGATGATTGACAGTATAGGTTCTTCTGGGTAAAGCCAGTCGAACGTATTCAAAAGGGTGAGTGTGTTTCGACCCGTCTGGAGATTCACCAAACATTATATTACCGATTTCTCCGCATCGAATTCCACCTTCAATATATACGGCACAAGTAAGAGACCATGCAGGATATTTATCGAATTCTAGATGCGGAAACGCTTCATTTGCCTTCACATAAACTGCGTGTGCACCGACCGGTTTAAAGACCGGAATGTTATTGTCCTCCAAGAAATCAGCCAACAACTTTGCTTGATAAATTCTTGACCGAAGGTAATTTTCGTTCATGGCTTCAGAAATTCCTACAGTGCATGCAGCAAGATTTGCCCCAGTTATTCCACCAAATGTTGAATAACCACTTTGGTATTCGACTACATCAAAGATTTCTTGGGCCCATTTATCGTCGTTGAAAGCCAAAAATCCACCTTCGTTGCTTATACCATCCTTCTTAAGAGACATAGTTGCTCCATCGAAATGAGAAAACATTTCATGTGCAATATCTATGATGGTGTGCTTTGAATATTTCTCGTGTAAGGTCTTGATAAAATAAGCATTTTCAACGAAACGACACGCATCCATGAAAACCGGGATATTATTTGTTCTACATAACTTCGTTATTACTTCTATATTTTCCATACTTACTGGAGCTCCAGCTACAACATTATTGGTGCAGGTAATTATTACAAGATGAATCCTCGATCCAAATTTATCTAGCGATTCCCTGAATTTTTCCACATCGATATCTCCCATAAACTTAGAAGAGGGGGTTGCTAAGTCTATCCCCATTGCACCAGATGATTCGACGTGTGCACGTGTTGTATCAAACAATGAATTGCTCAGTACAACGCTGTTTTTATTCAGTAACAGTTTTGCTACCAATCCTTCTGCCCCTCTGCCTTGATGAACAGGGAATACATGTTTGAATTGCGTAATATGTCTGATGGTGCGTACAAACTGTACGACGTATTCCGAGTTAATGGTTGAATGGCCAGCGCTTATCATGGCGGACCACTGAGCTGCGCTTTGACTCCCAGTGCCAGAATCTGTCAGCAGATCAATGAATATATCATCAGATTTCAAAAGGAATGGATTGTAATGGGCTTTCTTCAGGCAATTCACGCGGTCTTCTCTTGAGATCAGCTTGGTGGGATAAAAAACCTTGATTTTGTAAGGTTCCATAGCGTGGAGACTGGCAAAGAGAAAGAAAAAAAAAAGGAAATTAAGTTTAAAAAACTGTGTACAAGCTTGTCATGTGTGTGTGTGTGTGTGTTTGTGTGTGTGTGTTTGTGTTTGTGTGTTGTGTGTGTGTGTGTGTGTGTGTTTGTGTGTGTGTGTTTGTGTGTGTGTTTGTGTGTGTGTGTTTGTGTGTGTGTGTTTGTGTGTTGTGTGTGTGTGTGTGTGTGTGTTTGTGTGTGTGTTTGTGTGTGTGTGGTGTGTGTTGTGTGTGTGTGTGTTGTTGTGTGTGTGTGTTTGTGTTGTGTGTGTTTTGTGTGTGTGTGTGTGTTTTGTGTGTGTGGTGCGTGTGTTTGTGTGTGTGTGTTTGTGTGTGTGTTTGTGTGTTGTGTGTGTGTGTGTGTGTGTGTTTTGTGTGTGTGTGTTTGTGTGTGTGTTGTGTGTGTGTGAGTGTGTTTTGTGTGCGTGTGTTTGTGTGTGTGTGTTTGTGTGTGTGTGTTTGTGTGTTTGTGTGTGTGTGTTTGTGTGTTTGTGTGTGTGTGTGTTTGTGGTGTGTTTGTGGTGTTTGTGTGTGTGTGTTTGTGTGTTGTGTGTTTGTGTGTGTGTATTTGTGTGTGTGTTTGTGTGTGTATGTGTTTGTGGTGTGTGTGTCTGTGTGTTTTGTGTGGTGTGTTTTTGTGTGTGTGTATTTGTGTATGTTTGTGTGTGTTGTTGTGTGTGTGTTGTTTGTGGTGTTTGTGTGTGTGTGTGGTTTGTGTGTTTTGTGTTGTGTGTGTTTGTGTGTGTTTTGTGTGTGTGTGAGTGTGTTTTGTGTGTGTGTGCGTGTGTTTGTGTGTGTGTGTTTGTGTGTGTGTTGTGTGTTGTGTGTGTGTGTGTGTGTGTTTTGTGTGTGTGTGTTTGTGTGTGTGTTTGGTGTGTGTGTGAGTGTGTTTGTGTGCGTGTGTTTGTGTGTGTGTGTTTGTGTGTGTGTTTGTGTGTTTGTGTGTGTGTTTTGTGTGTTTGTGTGTGTGTGTGGTTGTGGTGTGTTTTTGTGTGTTTGTGTGTGTGTTTTGTGTGTGTGTGTGTTTGTGTGTGTGTATTTGTGTGTGTGTGTTTGTATGTGTTTTGTGTGTGTGTGTCTGTGTGGTTTGTGTGTGTGTGTTTGTGTGTGTGTATTTGTGTATGTTTGTGTGTGTTGTTGTGTGTGTGTTGTTTGTGGTGTTTGTGTGTGTGTGTGGTTTGTGTGTTTTGTGTTGTGTGTGTTTGTGTGTGTGTTTGTGTGTGTGTGTGTTTGTGTGTGTGTTTGTGTGTGTGTGTGTGTTTGAGTGTGTGTGGTGTTTGTGTGAGTGTGTTTTGTGTGTGTGGTGTGTTTTCGTGTTGTGTGTGTGTGTGTGTGTGTTTGTGTGTGTGTGTTTGTGTGTGTGTGTGTGTGTTTGTGTGTGTTTGTGTGTGTTTGTGTGTGTGTGTGTGTTTGTGTGTGTGTGTGTGTGTTTGTGCGTGTGTGCGTTTTTGTGTGTGTGTGTTTGTGTGTGTGTGTGTGTTTGTGTGTTTGTGTGTGTGTGTTTGCGTGTTTGTGTGTTTGTGTGTGTGTGTGTGTGTGTGTTTGTGTGTGTGTGTGTATGTGTTTGTGTGTGTGTGTGTGTGTGTGTGTGTACTTGTGTGTGCGTGTACTTGTCTGTGCCTGCGCTTGCCTGTGTGTGTTCGTACACACATACGAACACCCACCCACACACCCACCCACACACATGCACTCCCATGTCCCTATACTTGCATTGGGCGTTTGTGGTGTGGTTTCCATAACGATTCCCAAATGACAACCAATTCGCGTGTTTGTCGTAACACTGCGTCTCCCTGTAAAGACCCCCCCCTTTGGACATGAATGACCATGGGATTGCACCTAGAAAGTCCCCCCCCCCACACGACACAAATCCGGGCAAGGTTGTTTTCGGAACACCAGTAGTCGCCCATGCATACCAGTCTCCCTTTCTCCATGTCACTGATGTCATCCAAGGGAAAGGCAAAGGGGCCGATACAGCTTGGCACTTGTGACATAGCAACTCATTTCTACAGACGAGAGAACTGGAGCACTATGAAATAAAGTGTCTTGCTCAAGAACACAAAACACACAGCCCAGTCCGAGAATTGAACTCACTACCTCATACTTGTGAGCCCGACACTCTAACTACTGAGCCATGCGCCTTCACTATAAAGACCCCTTTCAGTCGTGAATGACCATGGGATGTAGTGACAAGGTTTTCATACTTGCATACATGCAAGTATAGTCAGACCAGGGGTTTCATCCCAGGCTGATGAGACCGATGTAATCTAGTATGACCGCCTGTTCCGTTGCACGCTCTCCCTTCTCCAGCTCTCTCTTCTCCGTTTGTCTGAGAATTAGTCCTATAACTCTATGATTCCATGAGTTGGGAAAAGTGAGTTTCGGATCAGACGGCCCACGTAAGTTGGAATTTCTCCGTTTTGACGGGAATTAAAAAAAATATTTTTCAACAAAGTCTTCCGAATGACGGGAGACGTCTTTTCACGACGAAAAAAAAAAAAAGAAAAAATTTTGAAAAATTAATTTTTTTCACTCGCACCCCAGTCCGAAACGATAATTTTTTCTTTCACTACGCACTTAAAACCCATGAGAAAAACATTTTCGGTTAAAAAAAACCAAAATTGTCAATAATTTCAGAGGAAAATGCGTGATTTAAGGGAGATCTGGCTGTTGTTTCTAGCACACCTCAAGACCTCCCTCCTCGTTTCTTTCTCACTCACACATCTATTGATATTTTTCAATATCTTTTCGCCATAAACAAATTTTATGGAATGATGTTATCAAAGTAACTCACGTGTAGTCCCAACCGTGCGAGGCCGTGTTAAGCGCGCGCGCGCGCGCGTGTGTGTGTAAGAAAAAACCTCACCTATAAACATCTTTAGTGTTCATTTTAATCTCTCAAACGTAATGCTTATTTGTTCACTTTATTTAGAATTATTCAGGTTCAAGATTGGCGTCCACAATATTTGCTTGTAACTTTGTAAATATTTTACATACAGATTTGAAATTTTGTCAGTGGATGCTTTATATACCACTGGTTTATAGTTACATAATTTTAGCTGATCTTACTTTTATGGGCAGGTAAATTTAATTAACAGGTATAAAAGCAATAACATTATGGATAAACACTAAAATTGAAATTCTTAATGCATCTTACCTGTTTGATTTGTTACTATAATTATCCCAGATGGCAACCGACAAAACTCGCTGCAAACCTGCCGCAAGCCACTTTTTTCCGGAAAAGAAATGTGGGAGGGGTAGTGGAAACCTCGAAGTTCTCCACCAAGGGAGCTTTTTCTTTTCCAGGTTATTTTGCTTGCTTTCAACGAATATGACATCGAGATCACACGTAAACGGCTCCTTTTTCCAGAAAAGGAAAGATTTGACTGCTATTTCTAGCATACTCTGCTCCCACGTAACAGCTATTTGCATTCACACTGAAATATTTTCGTTTACACCGAAATATTTACCAACATTTTCTTTCCATTTATTTTTTCCACTATGAAAATCAGTATTTTCTCTGTTGATATCCACCTCAGCGAGATCACGGATCAAGTGGAAACACATCAAACGTTGTTCCCTCTTGACAGAACAAAGAAATTTCCTGCTGTCTTTGCAAACAACAAGCGGGTGGATTTGGTTTCAAATCCAGGCAGGACCGAAAGAGGTCCTGCAAATTATTTATAATAAGTGGCGTTATATCGGGGTTGAAAGAATGTCATGTACAGTATTAAATATGCTAAAACAATCTGAAAACTACAGAAACTTTCAAGCGTTTACCAGATTTTATGAGATTTTTGGGTTTAACTGACTTGAGTTAACGGAAGCTAAATGTAACGAAAGTTAATTAGTCCGATAATGATTTTCAAAGTTAGCTTAAAAGTTAAATCGTTACCGAAAATGCTAACTTCATTAATTAACGATTAACAGATTTAACGGACTTACGCCCAGCTCTGTATCTATCTATCTATCTATCTATCTATCTATCTATCTATCTATCTATCTATCTATCTATCTATCTATCTATCTATCTATCTATCTATCTAGCTATCTGTCTATCTATCATCTATCTATCTACCTATCTATCTATCTATCTATCTATCTATCTATCTATCTATCTATCTATCTATCTATCTATCATCTATCTATCTATCTATCTATCTATCTATCTATCTATCTCCTATCTATCTATCTATCTATATCTCTCTTCTTTCTCTCCCCTTCTCTCCTCCCCCCCCCCTCTCTCTCTCTATATATATATATATATATACATATATAAATAAAATATTAGGGAATAAATCCAAACTTACAAGGAAAAATCAGATTTAGCATTAAATCCAATTTTATAGTATAAATATATTATATTATATTATAATAAATTAGAGATAAAACCACTATTAGGCAAATCAAACAATGAAAAACATAAGCCAATACATAAAATTAATTAATTTATATTATTTTAAATATATATCAAAAGTATTAAAAGTTTAATAAAAGATAAAGAGTAAAACATAAAATTAATTAATTTTATGTATTGGCTTATATTTTTCATTGTTTGATTTGCCTAATAGTGGTTTTATCTCTAATTTAATATAATATTCTATATATATATATATATATATATATATATATATATATATATAATATATATATATATATATATGTGTGTGTGTGTGTGTGTGTAGGTAAGCAGAGTTAGCGGATATAGTAACCAACTATGGGATAAAATATCCGCAGTATTTCCTATCGGTATCAGTTACCCATGCTATCGCTGGGTGTGGGTATGCAGGCACACTATGCTCGTTGGGTACAGGTAAGAACAGAATAAACAAAAGTAAAGCAGGAATCAGATTTAAATAATCCAAAAAATGGAGAAAACTTTAGAACCGCGAGTCCGCTGCCCTAACCGCTGGGCCATTGCACCTCCACACAAATGCTGATAGAACAGCAGAGAATGGATAAAATATTCATACAAAGCGGGAAAATATGTCAGCAACCATGTGGTTATTATATTTTCCTGCTTTATACGGATATTTTATCCTGTCTCTGCTGTTCTATCAGTGTTGTGCGTTTGAAAATGTATTATTATCTAATTTGTATCTCTTCTATATATATATATATAATATATATATATATATAATATATATATATATATATATATATATAAGATACAAAAAGATAATAATATATAAGTAGCTTATATATGAGAAAAAGATCAGTATATATTAGATCAGTGATATATTTATAGAAGGTTGATAGTTATGCCTGATCAGAGAGTGACCGTTAGTTTCGCTCCTATAAAGCGCTTAGCTGTATAGGTGACGTTTTTTCTCTCTCCTGTTGTAGAGAGGTTATATGCCTCCGGCCATTTGAGTCTGACGAGTCGCTTATAGAGCTAAGCGCTTTATAGGTGCGAAACCAATGGCCACTCTCTGAACGGCCATACCTATCAACCTTCTACGCACACGCACACACACACACACACACACATACACACACACACGCACACACATACACACACATACACACACATACACACACACACACATACACACACACACACAATTAATATAATCAGCTAGGTGCAATATCATACCATAAAGGAAAATTCCATAATTTTAATAATAATTATAACCTAGAAGGTTTTTCTTCTTCTCATGCTGCCACTTGGTTTGATCGTTAAATAACGGTCATATCCTTATCTATATAAAAATTTATACATATTCACTTCGTCGCTATATTCACCGCGGTGGTATTTTGACCATATATCACATGGGTTCTATTTTCGAATAGGGCAGCCCCGCGTTTTCCCTTTATAGTATTTTGTCGTCTCATTTTCAATGTGACAAAGGCATGTCATTATTTTTAAAAGGCTAAATACCATTAGCATAATAAATGATAAATATTTTATCACAACGTCTTCCAAAATTAGAAATTACTTCCGTGGAATTATTATTCTTTTTCTTAAAGAGTTGATAAAGCAATAGTAAAAATCACGAGAAAAATATCTTTGAGTTTCCAAATACATTTTATTTCCTTGTTTGTTATTATAATATACTAACACGATGTTTTAGTTGAAAAGATTTTGTAAAAGCAATCAATATTTAAGAATGTAATGGCCAAATATTTTTTGTTAGAAGGAGATAGAGCTCGATCAATAGGCAGTTATATATATATTATATATATATAATATATATATATTATATATATATAATATATATATATATATATATATATATATATATATATAGTATATATATGTATATAATATATATATATATATATATATCCTAGATTAGCCTTAATTGAACTGGGACTAACTGCATATTATCTGTTCTTTTTAAGGCATTCGAGACTACATTATCGGATTATCTCATCCATTTTAAGAGGAGTGTAATTCAAATGAGAGGTTGGTATTCCTAAGCAGGCGTTGAGTGGTTAATACTGGTCTGCTACATGTTTTTAAAGAAGTGGATGTGATCAGAATTTTGCACTGGTAGAAGATGGACATCTCCATAGTCCATCGAACTGAGTGGTACCATCGATGTTTTAATATGTTTTATTTTACATTCAGGGGAATCAACAATTTTCATTCCAGAAATAATTTTATGTGAAATCAGCTGCGAGAAAACGTAGGCGACATAAAGAAAATGACATGTCGTATATATAAAACGAGGCACCTCAAGTTTGATCAGTTCTCGGCCTTTTAGTGGATGGTCATCGGGTAAGCTTTGGGTTGCATGTGTAATTTGACCAAACTCTGCGCATCGAATACCCCCGATTATATATGCAGCACAAGCTAAAGACCAGGCAGGATAAAACTTTCGACTAAGTTGTGGAAAAGCTTTTTCGGCGTCAATGAAGATGGTGTTACAACCAATAGGTTCTACAATTGGGACTCCAAATTCCTTCAAGGATTTTTTGAAATATGCTAATTGTTTTTCTCTATAATCTTGGAGCTGTTCATCCAATGCACTGCGCATGCCTTCTGCTACTATTTCCATGTCTCGGCCAGCCATTCCACCGTAAGTGATGAAACCTGCTTTAAAGGTTATAACATTGCCCAGTTCTCGAGTCATTTCATCGTCTCGAAGGCAAATGACGCTCCCTATCTCACTTCTTCCGTCTCTTTTAGCAGAAAGGATGCAGCCATCGAAATATGAGAACATTTCCTGAGATATTTCAACCAATGATTTATTAAAATAGTTTTCTTCGTACATCTTTGTGCGCCAGCAATTCTCACCATACATGCTGCTTTCGATATAGACGGGAATCGAATGTTCTCGACAGAGATCGGAAACTGCTTTCATGTTGGACATACTAACCGGCTGGCCACCAAGATTCTTTGATGGCACATTCATGATAACGAAAGAAATTTTTTCTTTATCATTTTGTTTCAGGATATTTCTGAATGCTTTAATATCTAAATTTCCTCCGAAATTCTCATCTGACCAATCCACCATAGAAATCGGTTCCGCCTTAATATGCTTTAGATGATTTTCAAGAGTGTAAGTAAACGTATTTCCAATGACTCTGTCTCCAGCTTTTGCGAGATAAGAAGAGACTATCTCTTCGCTAGTACGTTTAGAAAAAACAGGTAATATATTTTCAAAACCAGAAATGTAGGTGGCGTTGTCCTTCAAAATTTCGAAACTACTTGATCCAGCATAGCTTTCATCACCCATCCATAATCTTGAATTTTGTTTAAGACTCAAACCATTAGTACCAGCGTCTGTGAGGAAATCAATCATAACATCTTCAGGATGTATTTTAAAGACGTTGTAATCAGTTTTCTCGAGGGCAGTCAATCTGTCGTTACGAGTATTGATCTTTATGTTTTCTACGATATGTATTTTAAATGGTTCGATAAAATCAGAACTGAAAGGAAACGAAAAGTTGACACTATTAAAATCTTCTAAAATGTTAATTGGTAATTAAAAATAATCGACGTCGCTATACAGTTTATCTATACACAAAAATATGAATTTTCAGTGGGCAGGGGGGTCTTCTATTCAGAATTTATTAAAAAAAACCCCGTTTACATTGTTATTCGCTACCACCCTGAAAAGTTGTTAATAACATTTACTGTGTAAAATATTAGCCAAGCCCCACTAGACGCTACCAGGAAATAATTGTCGGAGTGCAATAATCTTGAAATGGAAAGACAGGATGTAAGCAGCAATAAGTAGAACAGCACTAATTTGGATATGGAACTTCTAGACCAAAATCAAAACTCAACAAAAACAAAACACTATATCGACGGTCAAAAGATTTTTTAGAGTCCAAGCAAGTGGCCATGTCATATACAAGCCCAACATACTGTACAAGACAGTTTCAATTTAAAAGAGCTTAAAATTAAAATAATAAATACCGGTTGATCATTTTAATTCATATAATCGACCTCTCTCCTCAAAATTGATGGCCTTGGAACAGAATTAGAAAGAACAGTCAACAACGTTGACCTATGACGGACAGTAGAAGAAGAAGAAGAAGAAGAAGGAGGAGGAGAAGAAGAAGAAGAAGAAGAAGAAGGAGAAGGAGAAGAAGGAGATGATGATGATGATGATGAAGAAGAAGAAGAAGAAGAAGAAGAAGAAGAAGAAGAAGAAGAAGAAGAAGAAGAAGAAGAAGAAGAAGAAGAAGAAGAAGAAGAAGAAGAAGAATGGATTTTTTAATAAGCTTGTGCTAGCAGACTGCGCTATTTTGGCACACTGGTCAAAATGATTAGCAGCATTTCGTTTATCTTTATGTTCTGGGTTCAACTTCAGCTGAAGGGTTGATCTTGTTATTCATCCATTCGGGGGTCAATGAAATAAATACCAGTGATACCTTGTGTCGATGTAATCGACTTCTCCCTCCAATCAAAATTGCTGGCATTGTGCCAAAATTAGAAAGGGTTATTAATTAATATTGTGGAGGTACATGGGCTAGTGGTTAGAGCAGCAGATTCGCGGTTGAGGGATCGCGGGTTCGAATCTCAGACCGGGCGATGTGTGTGTTTATGAGCGAAAACACCTAAACTCCACGCGGCTCCGGCAGAAGGTAATGGCGAACTTCTGCTGACTCTTTCCCCACAACTTTCTCTCACTCTTTCCTCCTGCATCTTGCAGCTCACCTGCGACGGACCGGCGTCCCGTCCAGGTGGGAACCTATACGCCAAAGAAACCGGGAAACTGGCCCTTATGAGCCAGGCGTGGCTCGAGAAGGAACAAACATTAATTAATATTAGTATTTATCAGTATTTATTAGCAGTAACAACTACAAGGTAGCGAGCTGGCAGAATCGTTAGCACGCCGGACAAGTTGCTGAGCGGCTTTTAGTCCGTCTTTACATTCTGAGTTGCCTCTCAGCCTTTCGGGATGGATAAAATAAAGTACCAGTCAGGTACTGGGGGTCGATATCATCGACTTACTACCTCTTCCCCAAAATTTCAGCCTTGTGCCTATAATAGAAAAGATTATAGCTAGCAATAAGCATAAATGCGGTAGACACAATAATTGCTATTAGTAATCTTATCTACTATTACAACGAAAAATATTTTGTCCAAAGAAAGGAACGAACCAAAAAGATCTATCTATCTATCTATCTATCTATCTATCTATCTATCTATCTATCTATCTATCTATCTATCTATCTATCTATCTATCTCGGAACGAGTGGAGGGCAAGAACGTAGGGTGGACTTCAGTGCCTACCTACATAGCCTACCACGACTCTCGACAAGAAAGGCAGGGTGCTGCGAAGGTGCCATCACGGCGGCGGAAGTGCGGGAAGCGATGGCAGAATGCTCGAGGGACAAATCACCGGGTTTGGATGGTCTACCCTACGAGCTTTACAATTGTATGCCAGACTTGTTTGGAGATCTCTTGGCGGCGGTGTACTGCAACTGGCAGCAAAACGGGAGCATTCCTGGTTTTGTGAGCCGAGGAGCCGTAACACTGCTGAAGAAAGATCTAACAAGGGAAATGTAATAGATAACTTTAGGCCCATCACTCTGCTTAATGCAGACTTGAAAATTTTGGCCAAGGTGCTAGCCAAGAGGTTGGCGCTTGTCATCGAGAAACTGGTCGACAGGCGCAAACATGCGCCGTGCCAGGCCGGACCATCCATGACAACCTCCATCTGATGCGCTACACATCATAGACAGGGTAGTTAACGAACCTGGCATGGTGGGGCCCTGATCAACTTGGATCAATCGAAAGCCTTTGATAGGGTAGACCATCGATACTTGGAGGCAGTCCTGAGAGCGGCTGGTTTCGGTCCCGTCTTCCGCGGCTGGATAGCTGCCTTGTACAGAGGCATCCGTTCGGTAATTCGCGTAAATGGACATCTATCGAGACCTTTCGACATTGCACGTTCGGTCCGTCAGGGATGCCCCCTCTCTCGCGCTTCTATACGTATTGACTCTTGAGCCACTACTGCGGAAGCTGGCGACTCTAAGGGGCATCCCGCGAGAATTGGGATGCGGGACGAGCGTGTCTGCATACGCGGACGACGTCACCGTCATAGTATCTAGCCACGAGCACATCGAGCTGGTCGGCGAGACACTGAAAAACTACGAAGCGGTGACAGGAGCGAAAATCAACCGGAAAAGTCAGTGGGCTTGCGACTAGGCACCTGGAGAAGCAAGCCCATGCCGTCCCCAGCGCCTCCGTCGTGGGACGCTGGACCGACGGCCCGGTTGAGTTGCTCGGGGTCTGGTTCGGTCCGGACCTCCAAGTGGAGAAGAACTGGAACGAGATAACGAGTAGGGTGGTCACTCTCGCCCGGCAATGGGCGAGAGGAAACTGTCCCTAAAAGGTCGAGCGGAGGTGGCGAACACGTACATCGCGTCCGTCATCTACTACCGCCTGACCGTCGTACCTTGTCCCGACCCTACCATCACCAAACTACAACGCATCCTCTTTCGCTCTTGTGGAAAGGATGCGTCCCGATGGTCAGGCGATCCATTTGCTGTCAACACCGTTAAAAGGAGGCTGGGCATGCCGTGGTTGATGATGCGCAGACACGCGCTGAGACTGCGACATCTCTGGCTCTATGTAGACGACGGTGAACAGGTGTGGTCGCCGTTTGTGAGGCACGCTTTCCCGCAGCTCGTCTCCATGACCGAACTGCAGTCGTGGATCAAAAAGAGGCCGAGGAAGGGCGAATGGCACCGCGAGTGTCGCGTTGCTCTCAAGCAACTCTGCCGTCCTGGGTCGACCTTAAGTGACTTCAACACAACCAAAGCATTCTATAGGGGTTTAGTGGAGGGGAGGTACGACGACGAGCTCGGGGCGAACCTGGACGTCGACGAGGAGTACCTGACCCGCCTGTTCGGGACGACTTTCGGCCAGGGCCCATGGACAACTTCCAGAGATCCCTGGCCTGGCAGTGCTACCGAGAAGCGCTACCCGTTCGGGATAAGCTCTACAGACACGGCTCGAGAAACACGGGGCCGACCTGCCCGAGATGCGGTCAGAGCGACGAAACCGTTCTGCACGCACTCGTTCAGTGTCCAACAATTCCGACCTGTGGGCTTATGTCGAACAACTGCTGTCACGTGTGGGACGAGTCGGTTTATCAGCTGAGTCTATCGTCAATATTGTCACGCCTCCTTCCTTCAAACGGGAAGGAAGAGCTATTTTCATCATCCTTGTGGCTATGGCGAAAGAATGTATCTGGTGGACGCGTCTGAAAGGATTGGAGACAAACACTTCCTCTCTGGTCAATCTCTCATCAACTTCTTCAAGTACCACTTGAAAAGGAAAGTGAGAGTAGAGAGGCAAGTTTTGTCTAGCGAATGTTTTAAAAAAAGATGGGTGAATGTAGCAAGAATGGCACGTATGAATGACGAAGCCACCTTGAGCATAGTCCTATGAACCCAGAAATCGAAAACAGAGAGTTGCTTATTTGCAAAAAAAAAAAAAAAAAAAAAAAAAGAATATAAAATGTGACTTCATTGACCGAGGTACCGTGGTCTTTTCCGTAGGCTTTTCTTTCCACGGGTAAACCTCACCTGTCCCCCCCTTTACACTTCATATTGACATTTCTGTGATAACGATCAATTTTTTTTCCTCTCCCCCTTTTTTTTTTTTTTAACCCCCCCTTTTTTTTGTCCTCTTTCTCTCCTTTTACGATCCCTTTTGATCGAAACTCCCCCTTCCTTTTTCTTTTTTTTTTTTTTAAACCTTCAAAAGAAAAGCTCTACCTTGTAATTTGTTCTATCTGTGTGCAGCCCTGTGTGGCTAATAAAGAAACATATCTATCTATCTGTCTGTCTATCTATCTATCTATCTATCTATCTATCTATCTATCTATCTATCTATCTATCTGTCTATCTATATATGTCTATCTATCTATCTATCTATCTATCTATCTATCTATCTATCTATCTATCTATCTATCTATCTATCTATCTGTCTATCCAACCCCCCTTTTTTTTGTCCTCTTTCTCTCCTTTTACGATCCCTTTTGATCGAAACCCCCCCCTTCCTTTTTTTTTTTTTTTTTAAACCTTCAAAAGAAAAGCTCTACCTTGTAATTTGTTCTATCTGTGTGCAGCCCTGTGTGGCTAATAAAGAAACATATCTGTCTATCCATCTACCTATCTATTTATCTATCTATCTTATCTAGCTTATTTATCTTATCTGTCTGTCTGTCTGTCTGTCTGTCTGTCTGTCTGTCTGTCTGCCTGCCTGCTGCTGTCTGTCTGTCTGTTTTGATGAGATCGAATTCAGATATATCACTTCTAAATTGATGTGATATTAAGTTGTCTGGAGAGTTCTGAGCGTTTTTCAATATGCAAAAAGGGATATAAATATTTGACCTTTCAATAAATTTTATTCTATGAAATAATTTCCTTTATTATTAATGACCTCTGGCCACCTATCCGGCAATTTAAATATTCCATCAGCATCAAATTTGACTGTCTTTGAAGATGCGTTTTGATTCCCTCTAAATCCTTAAATGTTTTCCCTTTCAACGAGTTCTGTAGAGACAAAAACAAGTTGTAGTCTGATGGCACAATATCAGCAGAATATGGTGGATGGGGTAAGAGAACTCAACCAAGTTCATGTAACTTTGTTCGGGTAGTCAAAGACACATGTGGTCGGACATTATCTTGCTGGAACACTACCTCTTTCCTGTTGGCAATCTCCTGCCTCAATTCTTTGACTTTTTGGTTTAAGCCAGCTTAAATACAAAGCATAGCTTTTTTGGCGTGGATATTCGTCTTTGGTTGCTGTTTTGGGCCATCCTTACGCAAACTCCATGATCCTTTCCGTACTACGTTTTCATTCACAATCCATTTTCCATCTCCAGTTAAAAGTTGTTTCAAAAGAGGCATGCTTTCATTCCGTTTCAAAAGCATATCGTAAACGGAATACCGGTCCAAGCAATTCTTTTCTGAGAGTTTGTGAGGGACCGATACATTAAAGTGAGAAATGTATCCTAGCTTCACTAGGTGTTCATGAGCCGTACATTTAGAAACTTCCAACTCTTCTGCAAGTTTTCTTGTCGTGATATTTGACTTTTCTTCAGTTTTTACCTTCAAAACATCCTCATCTATTTTTGAAGGTCTTCCACAGCATCTGTCATCTTTCAAGCTAAACTCTCCAGCTTTAAGTTTATCAAACCACCTTCGAACAGTTGATTCACTTACAGAATCATCACCATAAACTTCACAAATGTTTTTGCAAGTTTTTGCGGCATTTACTCCTTTTTTTTTTTAAAAAAAAAAGCAACAAAAACATAATAACGCGAATATGAAATTTTTGGTTATCCATTTTAAATGTCAATAAAGAGCAACCAAAATGAAAGATAAATGCATTTTTAGTCAGGAACAAAGAAAAAATGCACAACCACGCCATAGTTTTAAGTGTGATACGTTTCAGGTGTGTTCAATGAAGCGTTAAAAGATTTAGCTTAAAAACACTCAGAACTTACTGGACAGCCTAATAAAAAGACTTACTCTCTCCATTCTTTTTTCCCCCGTAATTGTAAAAGCTCTACGGATATTTGTGGATTATCAGACAGGTGTTTGATATAACATATAAACTCCTCATTATCTCGCCTGATTGCCGTTACCCATGGATAAGCTTAATAAGGTAAACTAAGACACAAATGAAATTATTATATATTTATGTACACACACACACACACACACACACACATTCACACACACACACACACACACACATTCACAACTGTCTGACGGACGTGAACACGAAACTGAGTTACAGATCTGTGATAATTTTGCAGCTTTAATAAAAAAAATATATTACTCTACCTTTGGCATTCGAGTACTATATTTTCTACCTTTTTTTGCACTTATGTGCTTCCCTGAGTGTGTGTGTATGTATGTATGTGTGTGTGTGTGTGTGTGTGTGTGTGTGTGCATACATATTCCCTCCGTCTTCCTTTTCTATTGAACTTTCCCCTGTGTCCTGTTTCTGAAGAAGAGCTTTGCTCGAAGTGTTAAACCGCCTTTCTTTCCTTCCCTGAGCGTCTGCTAATACTTTACATGTACCACGCTCTCGCGTTGTTGTTATTTTTGTGTTTGTTCTTCGTTTTTTTTTGGGGGGGGCATTTACTATATATATATATATATATATATATATATATATATATATGTGTGTGTGTGTGTGTGTGTTGTGTGTGTGTGTGTGTATAACGGGAAGGTTTACGAAAATAAACAAAAGACGAAGGCAGGTGGAGTACAAACAAACAATTGTATTAGTATAGCGCTCAGGAACAGAAATAGAAATATATATATATTATATATATATAATTATATAATATTATATATATATATATATATATATATATATATATATATATATATATAATAAAAAGTTTATGGATGACTAAATTACAACAGGTATATAGCCCATTGTTGGTATTATAGTGCATTGTTGTACCATTCAAAACTTCTTATTCTTTACAAACAATACACACTGCTTCAAGCGAACTACAATACTCTCATATATATATATATATATATATATATATATATATATATATATATATATATATATGCACGATGGTTGTCTCTCACGGTCAAAGCAAGATGGTCCTGCGATTTCAGGCTGAGCAGCTTGCACAAATGATTCGTTTATAGTGATCAATGGTACGTGCTGTACATTAACTCATCTCCGCCACCAAATCAACCTTGTCCTGGCAACACATTGTTTTGTGGTTCCTTCGACACCTGGACGTGTACCACACGTCAGGTTTCGAAGGGATGACCGAGCAGTGTTTGAAGAAACGTTTTGCCCAAGAACATAATGCATTACCCGGTCCACGAATTGAAACCACGATCTCGCGATCACTAGAGCAACACTCTAACCACATGGCCATGCGGCTACATGCACATACATAGTGAGAGAGCATCTCTCATAGTGAGACAGCATCTCTCACAACGCCATCAACGTGATGTTGGGGTATACATATACGAAGCCCCAACTTTACGACGAGTAGTCCATCTCGCTAAAAGGTCCCTGAATAAGGGTTGTTTAAGGATGATGAACAAAACACCCATGGTTTGTATGTATGTATGTATGTACGTACGTGGGGTTGCTGAAAAGTTTTTGGCTTTGAGTAAGCGAAAATGCGGGAGGATCTGTTAATTATGATTTTATTCAACATATTCCTCTCTCAGAGTCATACACTTATTGCCCACTTATTCCTTTAGTTTTTCTAAACCCCGGAAAAGAACTCGGGAGGTTGGGCCTTCAAGCAGGCCTTTCGCGATACCCTTAAAACCAGGAACGTTTCAGTACTCACTCGCATGTATGTATGTATGTATGTATGTATGTATGTATGTATGTATGTATGTATGTATGTATGTATGTATGTATGTATGTATGCATGTATGTATGTATGTATGTATGTATGTATGTATGTATGTATGTATGTGTGTGTATTTATAAAAGTATAAAGAAACTTGGTTACTTACAGGTCAGAGAAGTCCATGGTTTGCGTCTGTTGATTCTGTTTTGTTTGGGAATACAGGGATGTGTTGGGCTTTTATAGTAGAACGCCTACACGTGGCTATAAATACTGGCAATACTAATGTCATTGTTGCCTTATTGACGGTGTGGTAGGTATTGGAAAGAGGAGGAGGAGGAGGAGGAGAAAAGCTAAACAAAAGAAAGAGAAGAAAACGAAACCAAAGGAGTCGACGGCGACGATGACAACGATGAAGAGAAAGAAGAAAAAGTAACATATGCACGCGCACACACATACACACACAACACACAACTCGGAGACACTCCCCTTTAATTTACACGGAGACACCACACAGTATGTATGCGTGTCAAATAGTAGATATACATATTTATGTATGCATTTATATATATATATATATATATATATATATATATATATATATATATATATAATATATATATATATAACATATGTGTGTGTGTGTGTGTGTGTGTGTGTACTTGCACACACAAACATACACCCACATCTATCTATCTATCTATCATCTATCTATCTATCTATCTATCTATCTATCTATCTATCTATCTATCTATTTATCTGTCTATCTATCTCTATCTATCTATCTATCTATCTATCTATCTATCTATCTATCTATCTATCTATTTATCTGTCTATCTATCTATCTATCTATATCTATCTATCTATCTATCTATCTATCTATCTATCTATCTATCTGACTGTCTGTCTGTCTGTCTATCTATCTATTTGTATATCATTTATATCCATTTAAAAGGTAAAAAAGATGACCAATTTGTTAATAAAAAAAACGATCAACTCCCTAATCTCCATTTTGTTTTCTTCTTTTAAATGGATATAAACTATATGTTTTTTATATACCTATTGTTGTAAAGGAATTTCAACCCCACCAAATACGAGGTATTGAACCGGTATTTCTTTGGATTCAACTATCCCTCCACGAGGTTAACATATTCGCTAATTATATACATACATACATACACACACACACACACACACACACACACACACACACACAACACACACACATATATATATATATATATATATCGGCCATCATATATATATATATATATGATGGCCGTCCAATCGTGACCGAGGAAGACCATTGCCGACCTTCAGGAACATTGTGCGCTCTAACTTATATTTTGCATTTGCGGCTCCGTTGGTGGCTAATGAGTCTTGCTCTTGACAAGCATACACGACTGCAAACATTGCAGACCAAGCTTTCCCCATTCACTATACGAACCTTGCGCTTTCGGGCAGCTCGTTTAAGTTCTTCATGCTGGAAACGTGCCCTCTCAAAAGTGTTGATCCCCTCCTTAACCTGCTTCCTCCATCTGTGGCGATGACAGGCATTGTTCTCCCAGTCAGTGTCCTGCATATCAAAGGCCTTTAACGAGGACTTGACACAGTCCTTAAATCGCAGCCTTGGTTTCTGCCGGAGTCTCCTTCCATTCACAAGTTCTCCATAGAGCATCTGCTTAGGAATCCTGCTATCCTTCATTCTAATAATGAGTCCAGTCCAACGCAACCGGTGCTTGTGCACCATCGCCTCAATACTCAAGATATCAGCTGTCCTCAGGATCTGTGTGTCTGGAATTTTTGAGGTCCAGCCAACATTGAGAATGTGTCTGAGACATCTCTGATGAAAATGTTCAAGGACCCTTACCTGACGTTTGTACAGAGTCCATGCCTCACATGAGTAGAGGAGCGATGTCAGTACACATGAACGGTACACAGCAACTTTTGTTCGTCTTGTGATGCCATGTTGGGACCAGACATGAGACTGAAGAGACCGGAAGGAATTAGTTGCTCTCTGCAACCTGAAAGATATTTCCTCACCCAGGGAGCAAGAACGGCTGAGTGTGCTGCCCAGGTAGACAAACTTGTCTACTACTTTCAGAATTGTTCCCTCAACCAAGATAGCTGGTTTCATATATGGATTTCCTGGTGCAGGCTGGAACATTACAACAGTCTTGTCCAGGCTAATGCTGAGTCCAAACGCCCTGCAAGAAGCAGACCTTCTATCTATAAATGCTCTAATATCTACACAGCCTTGGTTTTTTTTTATCTTATTACGCAAAACAATTCTTATATATACACACGCTGACATAGAACCAACGTTGAACCCTTTATTCGCAAAATTACCGTATCTGGAACTTAACCATGTTCTGTCTATAGCACTTATTCACCATTACCTGACACCATTATCTCTTATATATATATATATAATATATATATATATATATATATATATATATATAATATATATACTTTATACTTTGATAAGTTTCGGCCATATTGGCCCAGGCCATGTCTAACTTAATAGCACCACCTGGTGAAGTCTTTCAAGTCAGAATTTGGGCACTATGGCCCACTCAAGTAGAGAGTTATTGTTTACAGAGACATATCCGGGTGTAGGGGGTTTATCCGGGATTTCTTGAAGGAATCTGTCCAAAGACTTCTTGAACCCTATAGGGTCAGTTTCTGTTTTAATGTGTTTTGGTGTAATGTTAAAGAGAGCGGGGCCAATTGAGGTGAAATAATTGTGCCGTATTGTTGTTATGAGACGAGAGTGCGATTTTTGTTTTGGGCGGATGGCACGGGGCCCAAGCCTTGGATGTACCTTAAAGGTGATGCCAACATCATTTGGGCAATGCTGATGGAATATTTTCCACATCATGCAGATGATGTAGCGCTCACGACGACGTTGGAGAGAATAGAGTTTTAGCTTTTCTAGTCGATCCCAATAGTCGAGACCTGTCATGCCATCTATCTTTTTTGTGATTGCCCTTTGAGGTGCTTCAACTTTTATGATACCTTGTATTGTGTGGGGAGACCACAGTGGACAACAGTATTCAAGGTATATATATATATATATATATATATATATATATATATATATATATATATATATATATATATATATATATATATATGTACATATATATATACATATACATATTTATGTGTAAACTGTCCTAATATCAAACAGGATAGAAAGTCGATGACGCCACAGCTACAGGACATTTTATTGAAGCTTATAACAAAGGAAGCGACAGTAATATCACACGTCAACCAATTTAATTCACACAAAGCAATAATGTTTCTCACCTGGCTCTAAAATGCCCTTTGTTGAGATTTACGGTTAATATGAGTTGTTTTGTAAAAAAAAAATCATTAAATCATGTATAACTGCATATATCTATGTACATATTCATGAACACAATTTCTAGGAAAGAAAACATCGAAATACGCCCAAACACATGTATATACAGGCACAGAAGTGATTCTGTGGTAGGAAGTTTGTTCTCCAGCCCCATGGTTTCGGGTTCAGTCCCACTGCGTGGCTCCTTGGACAGGTGTCTTCTAATATAGCCTCGAGCCGAGGCTTCTGCGTAGCTTTGGTAGACGGAAACTGATACAAGCCAGCCGTGTATATATATATATATAATATATATATATATACGAGGGGGGGGAAAGTTCCTTCTCTCCCTCTCTCTCCTTCTATATATATATATGTAGCAATATCGTCTCTCAGTGCTATCTTCACTGTTTGAGAAGAGTATATAGAATGACCTCGGTCGAGATTACAAACAGCTTTGGCTAGTTCAACATTGATGTAAACACTAATTCGATTGGCTGACACGTTGGTCTCTACTACGCTCGCACCGCTGGTTATAACTTGGCGCAAAATGTCTCGACTTATTTTCGCGCCATAGTTCCAAGCAGCCAATCACAGCTTTCCATTTCGGAAGTTCATTGGGAGCCATGTAAAGCCTATAAATAAGGTTTCTCAGAAGAATATTCGTCTTAGGTTTCCAGTCCTTCTCAGGGCGAACCTCTGACCACACAGAGCTCGTCTTAGGTTTTTAGTTCTTTTCAGAGCTAAACCTCTGACCACACAGCTCGTCTTAGGCTTTTAGTTCTTTTAAGAGCTAAGTCTCTGACCACACAGAGATACTCGATCAAGTTCCAGTTTCGAGGCAGGCGACTACCATTAATACAAGATGTTACAGATACCTCTCATACTGTTAGTGTGAAAAATCACCATGAAGAAAACGGTTACAAGATATCTGTAACTAGAGAAAAATAACCAAGCAGAAAATAATGAAGAAGCAGCAAGAACCAATCGACAAACATCGAAGATTTAAATTGTACACGAGACAACTACAGATTCAACTATAGCGGTTAGGTGAAATTCTCACCATGAAGAAAACGGTTACAGGATATCTATAACTAGAGAAAAATAACAAGCAGAACATATGATGAAGAAGCAGCAAGAACCAATCGAAAAACATCGAAGATTTAAATTGTACACGAGACAACTACAGATTCAACTATAGCGGTTAGGTGAAATTCTCGCCACGAAGAAAACGGCTACAGAAACATGTCTGGAAGTATATTCATATCAAGAGAAAGATAAACACAACGAGTGATTCAATTAATCTCAACTGCGACATGCAATATCTTGATATGGAACTCTTACAGTGTACCTCATAAACGGTAAATCAATTATCTGTTTCTTGGGTTCTAGTTTCTTCTAAGAACTACCTTAAGCCATCTGTTATTACCTGTTGCCAAGCCGATACCAACAACATTAACTGTGAATCAAATCCCATCGTCAATTCACTGGTCAGTACCTTTTTACGCCTAACGAACACACAGACACAAAAACATGCGAACACTTACAAACTTCCAACATCAAACATGATTGTAAAATATGTAAAATAAATAATGTATATATCTTAAAAAGAAATCTTGTTGTCATTCCAAACTTATGTGTATTGCCGCTGCATGTAAAATATAGTCAGTAAAATAAATTATTAAGAATGGGATCGCGTGCGACTGTTACTTATACGGTACGACCAAGCGAGATAATATTTATATATATATATATATATATATATATATATCACCGTGATCACCGTGACCCACTAGGCTACCAGATGTTGCTACACATCGCTGGTCACAATGCGCTTCGCATTGTTTTAGCCTTCAAATGACGCCACCCCGGTGGCTAAGTGAGCAAGCCAACAGAAGAAAGAGTGAGAGAAAGTTGTGGCGAAAGCGTACAGCAGGGATCGTCACCCCTGCCCATGCCGGAGCCTCGTGGAGCTTTAGGTGTTTTCGCTCAATAAACCCTCACAACGCCCGGCCTGGGAATCGAAACTGCGATCGTACAACCGCGAGTCCGCTGCGCTAACCACTGGGCCATTGCACCTCCACACACATACACACACACATTTATATTGTACATTTACGTCTACTCCATCCAATGTGTCCCCTTTTAACTTTTCTTTAAAAAAAAAAACAGCAGCAAAACACCACAAACAAGCCCAGAGTAGGTTGTTATTTGAAGGAGGGGGAGTTGGCTGTTATTTCTTGCAAATGATCTAGCAATAAAAAACATGAAAAATGTTAAAAAAACCCTTCTTCTTATTTCTCCTTTTTGTTTCCTTCTATAAGTGCAGGCGACTCATTCAGCAGAATTAGGTTGAAAAACATAAATGAATAAATAATATATATTAAAAGTACGCAGAAAGATCTCCCCTTTCTAAAGAACGTATCAAAACAACACAGCGTCCACCTTTGGTAAACAGTAAACTTAAATACAATATAATCGCTTATAACATTTATAAAAAACGTTATTGTTTAGAAGTGAGAATAACCGACGTTCCTTAACGTCTTTACGCACACACATTGTGCGTGTTTCTACCCATACCTGATTCTATTTGAATATTCATTGTCAGAAAAATTTTCGGATCTTTTCGGCTTGAACGGCAGTTTTTTCTAGCGGTGTCATATGAAATTGTTACCCATAATTATGACCCTAGAATCAATCTCTTTTTGGGTTAGGGTTAGGGGTAGGGAAGGGTATCGTTTTTTTTCACAAATGTAAATAAATCCAATCTGTTTCTTAAATGAGGGACATATTCATACGGCACAGAATGCTTTTTAACTCAATAGACGTCACTGATTGGTTGAAATTGCAGAAATTGAAGAAAAAAAAACAACAAATATCTTACAAACCATAGAGTTTTCTCAATAAAGCCAAGAGAAAAAGATGTTTTATAAACACATTCTACAAGTATACGAAGTTTAAAATCTTTTAGTTACCTAGAAATTATGTTAAAAACTGCCGTTCAAACCGAAAAGATTCAAATTTTCAGCCATTGCTTTCTATTTACATGTATACGTGTCTATTTTAAAAATAATTATATATATATCGAAATTGCGAGGATGATCCTGTTCTTGACTGATGATTAGAGGCTTCGAATGACCCGTCCGTTTTTTTGTGTCGTCTATTTGAATTTTTTGCGTTCTTGTCCCATTTTGTATTTTTATATATATTTTATATATAACGCAAAACATTCAAATAGACGACTCAAAAAAACGGACGGGTCATTCGAAGCCTCTAATCATCAGTCAAGAACCGGATGATCCTCGCAATTTCGATATATATATAATTATTTTAAAAATAGACGTATACATGTAAATAGAAAGCAATGGCTGAAAATTTGAATCTTTTCGGTTTGAACGGCAGTTTTTAACATATGCTCACCTGGATTCTTCTTATAACCACATTTTACTCCGCGGACTTGGTTGTCGGTAAAGGTTTTCAGAGTGTAAGTTCAAATAATTTGAGCGTCTCAAGTGATTGAGAATCTCTGAATCTCATCTCATCTCTCTCTCTCTCTCTCTCTCTCTCTCTCTCTCTCTCTCTCTCTATATATATATATATATATATATATATATATAAATTAATAAATGCTGGGGTTGTGTTGACCGCACGTGGAGGAATGATAGGCGAGGAAAAATATAAAAAGGCAGAATGATAAATTGAAGGTAAATTTTAATAAAAGTGGGTGTATGGAAAATTAAAAAAAAATTTTTAATCCACAGAGTTGTCTCTCCTTACCCACAAAAACCTGGATAACTCCTACCCCCATTTCCTGTTTTGACATTCATTCAACAAACATCCTAAATTAAACACCACGTTTAATCCCATGGATCTTAATCCTCCAAAGAAATTTTTCCAAGGACTGTCATTGAACTCAAGATACATAAAGACTTTACAATGTTTGGGTATACCTATTTTTTAATTTTTGCATATGTTTATTATTATTGGTTGTATACTGTCAATTTAACGTGACAGTAGGGGATTACACCACCACTGTTTAGCCCTAGCAAGCATCGACGCTTCCTGATGGCTTCGACACATTTTTTCATGTGTCCTTATATATTTACGAAGGGGAGACAAACACCCCCAGCAGCCAGGCCTGCATCTAGAGACACGCATTTTTCAGGATCTCTTCCCATCATCGGTCTAGAGTAGCAGAAGCCCGCCAGCCGCAGATATGTCTTGATTTCGTAAATATATATGAGATATTTAGAAATTTAATATTTCTGATTTTGGTAATCAGTGAATAAACTTCACTGAAAATTAGATATATATATTTACGAAATCGAGACAGATATCTGCGGCTGGCGGGCTTCTGCTACTCTAGACCGATGATGGGCAAAGACCCTGAAACATGCGTGTCTCTAGATGCATGCCTGGCTGCTGGGGGTGTTTGTCTCCGCTTCGTAAATATATAAGGACACAGGAAAAAATGTGTCGAAGCCATCAGGAAGCGTCGATGCTTGCTAGGGCTAAACGGCGGTGGTGTAATTCCCTACTGTCACGTTAAATTGACAGTATACAACCATTCTATCGCCCCACCACCGTACATATCTCTATGAGATATTTAGAAATTTAATATTTCTGATTTATTATTATTTTTTTGCAAAAAACAATGTAAATTTCTTTTTTCCCCCTCCTCAATTTTAAAATAATTTTCTTTTCGCCTTTCAATTCTTTAAAATTTGCATTGCGATGAAAACCGGTTAGAGTTAATATTAAAAAAATTTTTTTTAATTTTCCATACACCCACTTTTATTAAAATTTACCTTCAATTTAGCATTCTGCCTTTTTATAATTTTTCCTCGCCTATATATATATATATATATATATATATATATATATTTATTTATTTTATTCGTCCTTTTAAAGCCTAGCCAGGCTCATGGGCCCGGTTTCCTGGTTTCTATAGCGTATGTGTTCCCCAGCTGGACGGGACGTCAGTCCATCGCAGCGTTACTCATTTTTGCCAGCTGAGTGGACTGGAGCAACGTGAAATGAAATGTTTTGCTCAAGAACACACCGCGTCACCCGGTCCAGGAATCGAAACCACAATCTTACGATCATGATGTCGTTCAGAAGAGATATTGTTTGTTACATGTTGTTACACTGCAGCTGTCTGGGTTATTCAGTAACGCAGTCGAAACATGAAGAGAGCTAAGAATGTTGGTCTTGTTTCTTGGAATGTGCACACTCTCCAAGACAATCACTCAGCACCAGAACGAAAAACAGCACTGGTTGCACTTGAACTAAAGAAATGCAACATTGACATAGCTGCACTCAGTGAAACTCGCCTGGTAGGATCATCACAGTTTGAAGAAAGTAAGAGCAATACATATTTTTCTGGTCTGGAAGAAATGAGGACGAACCGCGCCACTCTGGTGTTGGTTTTGCCATCAAGGCAGGAAAAGCTAGATCCTTTCTTTCTCTACCCAAAGGTATTTCTGATCGTATCATGAGACTAACGTTGGAACTTGATCATAACACTTGTGTTACGCTTGTCAGTTGCCATGCTCCAACCATGACCAGTACTGAGTAGAAAAAGGATGAATTTCACAACCAACTCCGCGAGGTCATCTCCAGTTGTCACCATAGGGATAAACTTATCCTTACGACTACTTCATCGCTCATTTTGGTACTGACTATTAGGCATGCGTATTCTTGGTCGAATGAACTCCAACGGCCTGCGTGTGCTCTCCATCTGCAGGGAATTCGGTCTAAGCATTACAAATAGCTTTTTTCAACAGCGAAATTGCTGCAAAACGACCTGGATGCATCCTAGATCTAAGGATTGGATTCTCATAGACGCTAGATATTAGAAACTTTAACATTACACGCTCCTTTCATAACACCTGCTATCTCTCTGACCATTCTCTTCTCCGTAGTAAGGCTGCGTTCCATCTGAAGCACACAAGACTACAAAAGTCATCTGTGCCTAAGCGCATTAATGCTCTGCCCTTGAAAAGCAGACTGAGCTCTCGATCAAGTTGGACAGTACACTCAACACTGTGGATATCAGTGGTGACATAGAATCATATTGGAAGCCTCTGCGTGATGCAACGCACTCTGCATCTGTAGACTTGTTCGTAAACGTCAAAATTGGTTCAGTGATAACAACGCAGATGTCCAATAGTTGATAGATAAAATGCATAGCTCTCACAAAACATGGATAACAGATAAGAGCTCATCCAGATAAGAGAATGCTTATAAGAAATGCAGAGGCCAGGTTCAACGTGCTCCGAGACAGATGAAGGAGGCTTGGTGGTCTTCCAAGGCTACTGAACTCCAAAAAGCTGCAGACAGAAAGGATTCTAAAGCCTTTTATGATGGCCCCAAGAAAGTGTATGGTCCTCAAGAGCACAGTGTTACTCCTATTTTTTCATCCAATAGAGAGACACTCTGCTAAATGACAAATGATGGAAAGACCATTTCGAAGCCGAACTGAACGCCATCTCAATCACTAACGATGACGCCATAATATCTATTCTACAGCATTCTGAAATACCGGAATTATCTCTGGAGCCAACCTTCCTGGAAGCGGTAAACTCTGTTTTAAACAGATCTCTTCTGGTAAAGCACGTGGCAGGGATGCTGTCCCTTCTAAAATATAGAAATATGGTGGACAGAAGCTTTTCGAGGAATTGCATATCCTCTTCATAACTATTTTGGATGGCAGGCCATGTACCACAGGACTTCAAGGATGCTTCAATTCAATATCTTTATAAGAACAAAGGAAACAGAAACGCTTGTGATGATCATCGTTGGATATCGTCTATCGCTGGTAAGATTCTTGCTCGATTCAATCTTGACAGAATCATCAACACGTTGTAAACGATATCTATCTAGGATCACAGTACGGATTTCGCTCTGGTCGTGACACTGTCGACATGATCTTTTCCCTTCGTCAGGTCATGGAGAAGGTACATGAGAAAAATCAAGAGTTGCTCATGGCATTCGTTGACCTTACTACGGCCTTCGACACTGTTAACTGGCAAGCACTTTGGAAAGTTTTGAAAAAGCTTGGTATAACTGACGAGATGTTGAATGTTATTATCTCGTTTCATGAGGGAATGAAGGCTGATGATGTGTCTAGTGGGGGAATCTTGGGCTTCCTTCGATGTTACAAACAGCACAAAGCAAGGTTCTGCCATGGTCCCTGTTTTGATTGCTCTCTTCTTTTCAGTGATACTGAGGTATGCTTTTGGTGACCTACAAAGTGCTGGACTCTTCAATCATCAGCGTTTCAAAGCCAGAACACTGCTACGCACCAATATCATTCATGGTTTAGTTTTTACAGATGATGCTACACTAGTAGCGACCTCCTTAGAGGAAGCTCAGGAACTTCTAGACCAGTTTTCTGCTGCATGTAAAGCTTTTGGTTTGACTATCAGCATAAAGAAGGCAGAAGTAATCCACCAAACTTGTCCTGCTCCTAAGCAAATTCGAGGGGTCATGCAGAGGCCACCGGTTCACAATTTTCCTGACACTCCTATACAGGATGATGGGAAAAACTTAAATTATGCAAAGTCATTTACATATCTTGTTAGTAAAGTGAATTCGAGCGCTTCCCTTGGTAATGAAATCGTCAACCGTCTTGCAAAGGCAACCAACGCATTTGGCAAACTCCATCATCGCCTATGGAATAAAAAGGACATTAAACCTGACACAAAGTACAGGTCTATAAAGCTGCCATTCTTACTACTCTCTTGTATGACTCAGAATCGTGGATACCCTATAGACGACACATTAACCAACTAGACATCTTCCACAAAGGCTGTCTTAAGACAATCTGCAGTTATTCACTAAAAGCCAGACTTTATAATGATGACCTGTTTAGCAAGTGTAAGATTGGTGGAATCGAGAGCTCCCTTATGTAGTCGCAATTGCACTGGGTTGGCCATGTCGTCAGAATGAGTAACAAAAGAATGCTCAAAGTCCTCATATACTGTCAGCTTGATAGTATGCACAGGAATGTTGGTCGACCATGGCTCAGATATAAGGACAAACTGAAGAGTAACCTCTTATAAATGAAGATAGCTCACAACACCTTAGAGCGAACAGCATTGGAGCGAACAAGATGGAGATTGTTGTGTCAAAAGGGTATTAGAAACTTTGTTGCAACCAGCATTAACAGGCCTCGGGGTGTAAGGCAAAGGAGAAAAACAGGTGCAATTTTACCACCTGCACTGACCTGTAATCCTCATACTTGCAACACTTGTGACCTTCTTTGCAAATCGTTGGCGGGACTCAAATGTCACATTCGACATAAACATTACGACTGACAAAGAAAATGTAGGTTGTCGGATCCTCATACAGCGAAACTGACGGGAGAGTCTATCATATATATATAAATATATATCCCTCCACCCTTATAGAGTATGGAATAAAACGCGCCAAAGAACTAGACAACACTACACTGAAAACCACCCAACCTAACACCACACACAACCTCAAAATACTTCCATACATTTCCACCCACAACCCCAAAAATATCGAAGCATACACCACAATCATACAAAACCTCAGTCTACTGTCAACAGACCCAAAAATGAAAAACATTATAAATACACACAAAATCCTCAAATGCAAAAGGCAACACAAATCTTAAAAAAAACTCTTGACAAATGCCAAACTTCACACACCACATCCACCCCCAACAGTAAAAAAATGTGCACGCTCAAACTGTGGTACCTGCCCCTTTCTACTTGAAGGCTCTGAATTTACCTCCAAACAAGGTACGAAGTTTAAAATCAAGACTAACTTCTCCTGTTCCTCCGAGAACCTTATCTACGTTCTCACATGCGCTGGTTGCCAACATAATTATGTTGGACAAACGAGTCTCCCGTTACGTAAACGAGTAACGGTGCATAAAGAACAAATAAATCTCCCGGAATACCGACAAATTCCACTGAGTGACCACTTAGACTCATGTGCTAAAGACTTAACCCCAATTCTATATATTCCCCTTCTACCAATGTAAAGACGGGATCACCACACAGGAGAGAATTAACAAGGAGAATCTCTTTATTGAAAAATTCCAAACACAACTTAATATGCAAACTCCTCGTTGATCAAACTTCCTTTCTCTACCTCACTCTTCATGGATGGACTAACACAAATATATAAAGATACCCTGCATTCATCACTTCAAGCTAAAACTTATATTCTTTAAATATCATTTTTACTATTGTTGTTATTACTATCATTTTTATTATAAATGATATGACAATTTGAAATGCAATTGTCTATGCAGATTTATATAATTAGAAAATAATATAAATAAAGTGTTAAAATCTGAAAGTTAAGTTAACAAGCAATTATATATAAAAAAGATAACGCAAATGAAGCTAAAATGATAATTTTATAATTTGGGTTTTATTGAAGAACTCAAAAGAGTTGTCTCCCCTTACTCACAACACAGGAACTGAAGAACCACAATTACTACTACTTCCTGTCCTGCAAACATGCTGAATTAAACAACACAATACATGCTCTTAATCCCTTTGGATCTTAACACCTCAAGGTAATTTTTTCGTGAACAATCATAAAACTCAAGATACACAACGAACTCACAATGTATCGGAGTACTTATTTTTTAATTTTTGTACATTTTTATCATTATTCTTTTACAAAAAACAATGCAATTTTCTTTTTTCCCCTTTCTAATTTTTAAAAAAACTTTTTAAAACATAAATATTCTTGACAAGTCATACAATGACGAAAACCGGTTGAATAAATATATATTTATATATTTTATCAATTTCTCATTTTATTAAAATTTTCTTTCATTTGAGCATTCTGCATTTAAAAAAAATTTTTTCCTTACTATATATATATATATATATATATATACTCACATATTTACCAAAATTACACAAAAATATCTTGAAGTACTAAAGTATAAATTTATTCTATAAAATCGCCATTGGCTTCAACCATGGCCGCTAGGCGTCATCGGAATCTCCTGCAATTCTTCTGCTGCCATAACCCTTGCCTTCAGTTCACCCTTGGTATTACAAGGAGTTTTGTTGGTCTCTCGCTCAGCTGCGCCCCACTCATAATCAAGGGGGTTGCAGCCTGGGGAGTTAGGTGGCCTGATGTTAGGGGTGATGTGATTGCAGAAATTGCCTGACAGCCTTGACTGGGTTTTTCTAGTTGCGTGGCATGGTGTAGAGTCCTATTGCCAGACATAGGGTGTTCCAGCAGCCACTTTCTTGACCCAGGACATCACTACCTCCCCCAGGCAC
>NC_043013.1:6549237-6559237 GCF_006345805.1 Octopus sinensis
CGTAACAAATATCAGAAAATCAAAAAAAAAATGTGTGTAATAGGTGTAAAACAACTTCCTATGAACGAATATGAAAAAAAAAATTCGCGCACGCGAAAGGGGGGTGGGGGAGAGGCCTCGGAAAATCCACATCGGGAAGTTCCGAAAGCGTCTGAGGGGCTGACCCGGGCACCAAAACAAAAAAAAAATAGTGTAATATGTGTAAAACAACTTGCTCTAAACGAATATGACAAAAAAAAATGCGCTCTCGAGAAAGAGGGGTGGGGGAGAGGCCTCGGAATATTTATATCGGGAATTTCCGAAAGCGTCTGAACCGGGCACAAAAACAAAAACAAAAACAGCGTAATAGGTGTAAAACAACTTGCTCTAAACGACTATCATGAAAAAAATGCGCGCTCGCGAAAGGGGGTGGGGGAGAGGCTTCGGAAATTTCACATCTTCAGTCCACGGCCTTTAAACTAAGAAAAATAGTGTAATTGGTGTAAAACTACTTGTTCTAAACGAGTATCAAGAACACACACTCACACATGAATCATAAACTCCGTATTTCGCAAAAAAAAAAAAAATAAAGAGAAGAAATTCTGGAAAAAGTGAAGAAATGTTGGATCTCATTCCTTGGTTAAAGCTATTTTAAACATTAAATTTATGCTTTTCTTTGAAATAGTTCAGATATATGCAATTCTTCTCACTTATTAAGATGCATTTATCAGAAAAAAAGAGACAGAAAAAATTATTATTTTGTGTCAATCCTTCCCTAATTATCCTTTATTAATTAGTTTTGGCGTGTATTTTTTCCTAAATTTATTTTTTCACCTTTACAACACTGTTTAGTAAAGCAATTAATTATCTTTATAATTTGCATATTTGACTTATTAATCAAAATTCTCTAGATGTAATATATACTAAGTAATGCATCCTTCATTTATGTGTTCCGTTCTGTATTATGCATGCGTGACTGTTTGTATGTAAGTGTGTTTAACTGTGCACATGAATGTGAATATTAAAGAACATATTTATTTACTATGATTGTTATTTTCAGAACAAATAAATCTTTTGGCTGTTATGTTATTGATGTTATTATTATTGCTAGTTAAAGGGTGGTGACTTGGCTGAATATTTTGAGTCTTGTAGTATGTAGTTGTGTTAGTCAATATTCTGAGTTCAAATCCAACTCATTTCTTTATCATCATTATCGATGGACCACTCAAAGAGGTATGTATACATTATCATTTTCGTAACATAATTTCTGTAGTATTTCAAGATGTTTCTGACACGTATTTTGATTCACATGGCGGAGATCCAACATTTCTTCACTTTTTCCAGAATTTCTTCTCTTTATTTTTTTTTTTTGCGAAATACGGAGTTTATGATTCATGTGTGAGTGTGTGTTCTTGATACTCGTTTAGAACAAGTAGTTTTACACCAATTACACTATTTTTTCTTAGTTTAAAGGCCGTGGACTGAAGATGTGAAATTTCCGAAGCCTCTCCCCCACCCCCTTTCGCGAGCGCGCATTTTTTCATGATAGTCGTTTAGAGCAAGTTGTTTTACACCTATTACGCTGTTTTTGTTTTTGTTTTTGTGCCCGGTTCAGACGCTTTCGGAAATTCCCGATATAAATATTCCGAGGCCTCTCCCCCACCCCTCTTTCTCGAGAGCGCATTTTTTTTGTCATATTCGTTTAGAGCAAGTTGTTTTACACATATTACACTATTTTTTTTTTGTTTTGGTGCCCGGGTCAGCCCCTCAGACGCTTTCGGAACTTCCCGATGTGGATTTTCCGAGGCCTCTCCCCCACCCCCCTTTCGCGTGCGCGAATTTTTTTTTCATATTCGTTCATAAGAAGTTGTTTTACACCTATTACACACATTTTTTTTTGATTTTATGATATTTGTTACGCCCTATATTAACCAAAAAATGTAAAAGAATATAATGATAAGGGATATATAGTAGTTACGGACCAAACATGGTGGTCAGGGAAGTGACAAATTCTGGTTGTATAAGTCTTGGGTGTCATAAATCAACAGGGGCGTCTGGGGACTTAGTGTATTGTAAATCAGAGTTGTTGAGCAGCTTATCTAGTTCCTCTAGTTGATTTATGACACCCAAGACTTATACAAGACTATATATATATATGTTTTACTTTTTTTTTTATTATTATTATTTTATTATTTTATTTTATTTTATTTTATTTTATTTATTTATTTATTTATTATTGTTTTTTTGTAAATTATATAACTATCAAAAAGTATTAAAAGTTTAATATAAGATAAATAGTAAAAACACTGCGATCGTTTCATGCCCGTAACCAATTCGAATAACAATAATTTAAATTCAATTAATAATTCGAATAATGGTTACAGTCAATCTTCAGGTTAATTGTAATATTTTAATAAGTAAACAGAAATATTTAAACAATATTTTTAAGAAATAAATAATATAATAATTTTACTTATAAAAAACTCTATTATCAAACTAGAAACTTAACGATTATGATTAAATCAAAACATCAATTATAATGTTTTATTTACATAAAAAAACAATATTATTACACCTTAAGACATATAAAATATTAAAATTCAAAGATCTTAAATATAAATATATATATACTTAGCTTAGCGAGGTTTTGTGATGAACTAAAATTTTGAATCGGAAAACGTCTTTACAGCGTTTATAAGAATACTCGTGGAATTACGTTATAAGCAAAAAAGAATGAATTGTTGAAGAATTCATTAAGCGTGAGTAACAAATACGCTTTATCAATGAAGATTGTGAATGGGAACAGTTATGGTTTATCAATAAATGTAAATAGAATGAAGTTACAGATAAAGAATAGAATCACTCTATACTATAAGATTTATTAATAAAATAACTATGATAAATAATACTTAATACAGAATAAATTAAATAATTAAAAACCACTAATAATTATATATGCTCTAAAAATCTTATATGATTAATAAATATATAAAAAAAGTTTTTATAGTAACCCCTCAACGTAGTATAAATTCTTTCCCAATTACTCTTATAATTATAAGCTAAAACTAGTGATCATAACCATTATCTCTAAAATACTTATCAAAATTTGAGGTATAACTATACATGCGTATGCATATATATATATAAATATACATACATATATGTATATATATATATATATAATATATATATATATATATAATATATATATATATATATATATATTATATATTTATATATATATATATATACATATACATACATACACACATACACATACATACATGCACATACATACAATACGCAATACATACACATACATAAATATACACCCACCCACACACACACGCATAAATAAATGTATATACATATACATATATATACACGTACATATATACATACATACACACACATGAACACATATATCATATAAATAAATACGTAAATAAATGCCAATATTCATACTTCAATACAAACATAGAGGTAAACATTAAGTTTAATCTATATACTCAATCTTACTAATCTATACTTCTATATTAAATAAAATAGATTAAATAAACATCCCAAAAAAATCTATTTCAAATATAAAGAGATTACATACATATATATTAATTTAACAAAATTATAATTTAACAAAATGAGCTAATTAGGGCTAAGAAATATTCATTATTTATCTAGAAATTTATTATATAAGTAAAGTAACTTGTGTCTGCATTTTATTTTGCGCTCATTCCAGGTATTCACTAAATTATCATGCTTTTAAAATAAAATTTCCTTAAACTCATTTGAACATAAATAACAAAAATTCCCTCCTATACTATATGATTTAACCTTACTGATTATTTCCCATGTTAAATCATAATTAATATTTTGGGATTTAAGTCCCCAATGTACTTATTAAGTCCAGTTGAGTTAATTAGGTTTATATATATATATATATATATATATGTATATATATTTAAAATTTATAAGTTTAAATCATTTAAATAATTTAAAAAATTTTAATTTTAATTTAAATATTTTAATTTGGAATTTTATATTTTATATTTTTTATATTTATATTTTATATTTTTTTAATTAATTTTTTCTATATATTGGCTTATGATTTTCACTGTTTGATTTGCCTAATAGTGGTTTTATCTCTAATTTAATATAATATATATTTATACTATAAAATTGTATTTAATCCTAAATCTAATTTTTCCCTGTAAGTTTGGATTTACTCCCTAATATTATTATTATTATTATTATTATTATTATTATTATTATTATTATTATATATATTATATATATTATATATATATATATTATATATATATATATATATATATATATATATATATAACTAGCTTAAGGTGACCGGCTCTACGCGCGAGTAAGAGTGTGGTTGTTACTTTCTGTTGCTTCCTTTCAGTACGTAAAAAGCACCATCCGAATGCGGCCGATGGCAGCGCCGCCTTGACTGGCTTCTGTGCCGGTGGCACGTAAAAAGCGAACCACATATCGTGACGAAGAATTTTGTTGGATTTTACATCACGGAACAGTACATTACACACACACACACACACACACACATATATATACATATATATACATACACATGTACATATATATATATATATATATAATATATATATATATATACACATATGTATATACATATATACATACACACACACATATATATATATACACATATACATATATATATACATATATATATACATATATATATACATATATACACACATATATATTATATATATATATATATACATATATATATACATACATACACACACACACACACACACATATATATATATATATATATATACACGCGTGTGTGTATGTTTGTTTCAATATCTATCTATCTATCTTTCTATATACTTTCATTTGTGTCAGCCAGATGATGTGGCCTTGCTGGGGCATCCTCACTGGTATGACTGTTAGGTCGTTGTGTAATGCCATTTTATTTGTACGGTCTTCTCTCCATGTCTGGTTTTTCCTGAGTGAAGTTGAACAACGTCATCCGGTTTTGCTTTTCTAGCTGTCACGCAGAGTCAATCTCTATCTGTGAAAGGAATTTGACTCTTCCTATTATCCGCACCTACGTCTCGTAGATCTCTTGTGACAAAGTATTGAAGCAAAACCTACAAGTCCTTGAACCCTAAGCTGTTGCAGTATTGGTCCTTTCTCTCGACTAGATGATAGTTTGCTTTAACACCCAGATAAAGATTGGTATATCCTATATATATATATATATATATATATATATATATAATATATATATATATATATTTGAGGACATCCACTCGAAATCATAGAACATCCTGACCCCAAATAATAACATACATCCCCTCTCCATTCATGTTAAGTGCTTTGTGATTCCATTACTGTATTCTGTCCCTCATTGAAAACGTCCACCCCAACTGATAGAATCTCTCAATAGAGCGAAACTGAAATGTAAACCACAGAATTTAAAAGCATATTATGCCACCTGAGGAGTCTTATTTGCACTGTGCGTTGCATCTGGGTTTATTGCATCGTTCCACGTCCACTAGGGAGCAGTACATCATGAGAGACGAAACAATTGTTGTGATAATAAATTGCTTTCTGCTACATTCCGTCTTCTCCATTTATTTTTACTATGTACCCTATGTGCACCCTAGAATTCCTGGAAGTTGATTCAACGATGGATGCAAAGTATCGCTGATGATACCTGGTAGCCATAAGTGATGAACGTCCTCTACGGACACACAACCTGGAACTTACCCTGCAACAAGGGTAATACTGCATTTAACACATACTTTCTAAACCTTAATACTTTAACTTTAATTTCGATTTACCATATATATATATAGCAATAATAATTCTCTAAACGAGATATATATATATAATATATATATATATATATATATATATATATATATATACATGACGGGCTTCTTTCAGTTTCCGTCTACCAGATCCACTCGCAAGACTTTGGTTGACCCGAGGTTATAGCAGAAGATACTGCATAGGCACGAGGCTGCTCAGTTTACATTCAAACTGTTTAAATGTATCAATAAGCTTCTAGGGAAAACGGAAGTACATATTTTGGTTTTAACGTGAGTGTTATGCGTTTGGTGAATTGTTACATTTGAGAAATATTTACCGGAGCGTGTTAAATATAGTTTATTGTTCAGTCTTTAAATCATGAGAGTTCGAAATGTATGAGGTCGAAATAGATGCATTCTTACAGATAACATGAACCTGTTATTTGTAAGAGTGTTTATTTTTTGAGTAGAGGCGAAAGGCATAACTATGACTTATAACGGAATGTAGTATGAAATACTCTTCTTCCTTGAAATACTTGTATTTCCTGATCTGCTCAGGAAATTTATGTATGAAGTGGAATACCATTGTTAATGTCATATATTTAACAATAAGATGAAAAATATGTTGGATGAATGAGAACAGTGGCCATTCATTTTCAGCTCATCAACCGTTTTATTGTTAAAAGATTGTATGGAACGCGACGGTCTCAAGGAAAGAAAATAGAGCTATGCCGGTAAGTTTTGTTCATAGTAAAATGTGTGTTAAAAAAGAAGCAAATATTCTTGCGGAAGTGGTGAGCGTGTTGATAGTTCTTTATATAATTCAGCATTTTAGTATTTGTAACAATGGACACTCTGCCAAAAATAAAAAAATAAATGCCAGCCGTTACGCGCCGCTGCTCGCATCGTTAAGCTCCTGATATTCAGACTGTCAAACTGTCTTTTTCCTTCAGATCTGGCCTTTTTCTGAATGCGCAGAACAAAGGTTTTTGATGCCCAAACACCATTTTTGACTCTTTCAAACAGGGTGGCAGAAATAAAGTACCACTTATTTGTATAAGTTCAATGAGCGGTGCTACATAATTCGTATCGAAACTTAACATTCTTTTCGCTGCTCAGAAAACGCAACACTTCATTTATCAGCCAATCAGAAGCTATCCTTACATCTGGCAACAATTTCTGCGACACAAATGGAATATTTTTTCAGTTGAATCCGTTTTGTGTCAAAGGTCAGTCGATGAAAACACAAGAGTACAAATTTTTGTTATAAATTTTTGCTCTTCTAGAGATCTTTTTTTTGGCCTATCTATCTCACCCTTGAAAGACTTAAAATGAATTTTCCGATTGAAAGCCATGGGGTTCGGTATTCGAAACACCGTTTAGAGATGTTACATACGTTTTGTGGCTTGTGTGAAATTCAAAATGGCGATCTGTCCTTTAAAGCATCTTCACCAAATCTGCGATCAATCATGGATTTTGAGATTTTATAAGGACACAGACACCCCGGGGAGAAGTTATTGAGTAGCCGCCGTGATTGTTTAATTTAGCTTTTTGGCAGTTTCAATAATAAGTAGCAGCTTAAAGTGTTTCTCGACGTTGCCAAAGAAATTGTCATATAACTTGTAAATATTTGACATCTTAGCATTTTAGCATTAAGAAAACCGATGAAATCGGATTGTTCGCTAATAATAATTGACAATATGTTTCTTATGTGAGTGTACAGTTGATAAAAGACAAAAAAAAAGTGCGGAAAACCGTTAGGAGTCTAATACAAAATACATTCAATGGGCTTTCTCTCTCCGGAGAGATCATTAGTATAAAGTTATTCACAATGGAACCTTCCCTGTCTAATCTGCATAACAGTGCAAGCGCTGATGGAGTCAATTGTTTAAATTATTTAATAGAGTACGAGATCACGTCTTTTTCATATTTATGTTGGGTTGTGAGCTGATGGAATCGGTAGAGCATCGAACAAAATGCTATGGCGTATATGTTCTGGTTCTATACGTTTTAGTTTCAAATTCTACCGAAATCATGTCTCCCCTTCGTTCTTTCTGGATCGATAACATAGCACCAGGGCCGATTGTAACCCGCTTCTCTTAAAATTCTCGCGTTGTGCCTAGATCAGATACCAGTATGTGCGTTTCTTTTATTTTTAAATATAAAACCGTATTAATCCGTTTTGCAAGTTGCAACACATTCGCATATTTTAGTTGACCGATAAGGAAAGTACCATTAAACTGTAGAACGGTTCAACTGTACTTTCGATGTTTTAGAGAAGAGAGCTGGTTATGTCTTCACAGCATTTTCACGAAACCAATCAGCAGGCTTTCATTTGGGTTATCAAATTGAGATAGTAACTATTTTGTCAATTGTCTAAATGCAACACGCATTAGTTTCTGCAGCGTCTACTCATGTAAGGTATTGCAACATTTTAGCTGGTTGCTCCTATTGGGAGCAAGTGTACCCTCTCTCTCACTCCTCTCTCTCTCTCTCTCTCTCTCTCTCTCTCTCTCTCTCTCGAATCTCAACAGTCATGATAGAGCTGCACAATATATTCACTGGGTAATTTGCAAAAGCCTGGATTTTCCCCATGAAAAAAAAAAACTGGTGGGAACACAAACCACATCCAGTGCTTGAAAATGATCACATCTCACTCCTCTGGAACCTCACCATTCAAACTGACAGAAAGATAGATGCGAATAGGCCAGACATCATATTAAAAGACTTCAGACAAAAATCATGCCTCCTCATTGATATGACTGTCCCAATCGATATAAACGTATCTGTCAACTGAGCAAATATAAAGATCTTGAAATAGAAATTAGCAAAATGTGGAACCTGAAGACTAAAACAATACCTGTTGCCATAGGTGCCCTGGGAATGATAGCAAAAGGAGCTGATTGCTACCTAGCTCAGATACCAGGAAATCCAAAAATGGCAGAAATTCAAAGGATAGTGCTCATGGGAACTGTTCATATCCTACGCAAAATACTTTCTATGTAATCTCAAGTTTTAAAACAAGCATACTTTTCTTGTTTCTTTTTTAATCATTCACTAGTACAACACTAAGTACAAAACCAAATATATGGCACCCTAGGCATAACACCAACATGAACTTCCAGCTTGTTGTCTCTTGAGGTCTCTGGATGAGACTCTGGATGAGCCAACTTGTACAAATGTAAAGCAAAAGTCAAACATAGAAGAGTAATAATATTAATAGCAACAACAACAACAACAACAATAATAATAATAATAACAATAATAATGATAATGTCAATCTCCACAAGTAACTGCAGAATATGTGGAGATGACAAGAAACAATAAATCACATTATTTCTGGCTGCCCAGTCCTGGCTAAGAAAGAATATATTCACAGACATGACAGAGTTGGGACTTACATACATTGGAAGCTAAGTCAACATTATGGAATAACAACAGAAAAAAGATGGTATAGGCACACACCAGAAAAGGTCACAGAAAACGAGAAAGCAACCATACTCTGGGATATGCCGATACACACAGATAGAGAAATTAAGGCCAATAAGCTAGCTATAGTTGTCAGAGACCATGAAGAAAAAAAATGCTTTCTAATTGATGTATCAATACCGGCAGATGACAACGTGTCTCTAAAAGAAATGGAGAAACTTTCAAAATACAAAGACCTGGAAACAGAAGTAACTCGAATGTGGGATCTATAAACAGAAACAATTCCTATCATAGTAGGTGCATTAGGCATGATAAAAAGAAATATTCAGACAAATACATAGCAAAAACACTAGGACTTACAAATATATATAACATACAGAAAATTGCACTACTGGGCACTGCACACATCCTATGCAAAACACTCTCAATACAGTAACCATAAGAGCATCACAACAAACCGCAGCACATACCCAAGGCACACAGAGCTGCGCTCGGTAGTGAAGTGAAAGCACGCTATAAAAATAAAACTACTGAATAATAATAATAGTAATATTTTTCCATTTTGTTGACTTTCAGTTCTTTTTACAAACAATTTGTAATCGCGTAAGTTGAGGGATGATATTGAAAGAAAATCTGGTACAAATGTACTTTTAAAAACAGATTACCTTTCTTTTCGTGCTGCGTATGTTAAATAGTAGCAATGTTAAGAAAATCAGCCCCAGAAAGTACATTTTGGTCGTTTAAAAACAAACACAGAAAGAAGCTCTTCTTGA
>NC_043013.1:6566737-6599237 GCF_006345805.1 Octopus sinensis
GTCGACTACATCGAAGGATACTCGTAGGGTGTTTTTGTTTATAGTATTAGGAAGGTGATTGAGCATATCCAGGTCGCCCCTTATATAGCTTTTGACATGCTTGAAGAATGGTTTTAGGAGGGTGTCTAAAAAGTTACTGAGGCGGTGGGTTTCGCATACAGGACCTGCTATTATAGGTCTCAATTTGAGGTCATTAGGATTAGCGACTTTAATTATTTTGTCTGTGGCTATCTTGCATGCGTTACTTATTTTCTCACTTTTGTGTATCTTGGGAATACCGTAGAATTGGCTGGTTTTACTTTTGAAATTGGTCATACAGTCATATTCTTTGTCGGTGAGCCCTTCTTTGTATGGGTTTAACATGGATTTTAGTTCTCTCATTATTTTTTGCTGACTGTAGTTCTGGGGCTTTTCATAATATGTTGTGTCTTCCAACATGGATAGTACTAAAGTTATATAGTATACCATGTCCATTAAGACAACTGCACTCCCTTTATCAGCCTCTTTGATTGTAATTATTTTGTCATTTTTTAATTTGTTCAGCTCAGCCCATTCTTTTTTGCTGAAGTTTGGTTTGTGTTTTTGTTTGTGCATATGCTGATATAGGTAATTCGAGATGTGTTCACAGAAATGATCAAGTGTTTTGTTCTTGCCTTTTGAGGGGTGTAGTTACTCCTATTTCGGACCAACGATTCGTTCTCGTTATATTTGTAGTATAGCTCCCCAGTAAGACGTAATTTTCTACAGAATTCTGCGATGTCTTCTTTCATTCAATTATAGTTGGGGTGTTGTGGGGTGGGTGTAAACTTGAGTCCTTTAGAGAGTATAATGATTTGGTTTGCTGTTAGTTCATTGTGAGTTAGATTGATAATTTTTATCACTTTTGGTTCCTCCTGCCTGTTTGGTGCTATCTTGTGTCTCTGTGTTTGCGTATTGGGTCTAAAAAATGATTGCTGTGGTTGGGACGGTAGCTATTATGCAGCTGATATAGAATTCATATATATAGATATATATTTCTTTATTGCCCACAAGGGGCTAAACGTAGAGGGGACAAACAAGGACAGACAAAGGGATTAAGTCGATTACATCGACCCCAGTGCGTAACTGGTACTTTATTTATCGACCCCGAAAGGATGAAAGGCAAAGTCGACCTCGGCGGAATTTGAACTCAGAACGTAAGGACAGACGAAATACCGCCAAGCATTTCGCCCGGCATGCTAACGTTTCTTATTTCTTTATTGCCCACAAGGGGCTGAACATAGAGGGGACAAACAAGGACAGACAAAGGGATTAAGTCGATTACAGTGCGTAACTGGTACTTAATTTATCGACCCCGAAAGGATAAAAGGCAAAGTCGACCTCGGCGGAATTTGAACTCAGAACGTAGCGGCAGACGAAATACCAATTTCTTTATTGCCCACCGGGGGCCAAACATAGAAATGGACTGAACAACTGATAGGATCAGTGAATCGATATGATTTTACATATAATGTGACTTTAAAAATTTAAATACAATATATCAAAATCGAATGGAATTAACAATACAAAGACAATATAAATGAGGCGATGATCAGGCCACGCTCCGACCCCACAAGCCCCGATCTACCGCTGATAACATTTTTATTTTTCCTTTTTTTTTTCTCGTCTATTCACACGGTTCCTTGCACGCACAACACTCGTGCAACATGCTTCCATCTCTTTTGGGACGTACACTCCGACAGACACCTCTTCTCCAGCCACAGTTTCCTTTTCAAATGAAAAGAAAAAAATGATCGTAAGTTGTGGCCAGAGATAAAATTGCCTGTCTTAATTCCTTTTATCCTAGTCTTCCATATTGTCTCTTTTGCTATTGCTACAACCGTGAGAAAACAATCCTTACCTTCGTTCGTTAAAACTCCTGGTGGGTCAATTTTTATAATTGACTCAGTCGACACCTGTACTCTTCCTTCGCTGGACAACGGGTGTTCAGCATAAGCCCACATTTCAGTTATCTCCGGACACTGAACAATAGCGTGAGGGACGGTTTCCCTGTCCACCCCGCATCTTGGACAGGTCGGCGACTGATGTTTATTATGTCTTGCGAGCTTATCCCGAACGGGCAAGGTACCTCTGTAGCATTGCCAGGTTAAGGACTTTTGGAAGTTGTCCAACGTTCTCAACCCGAATGTACGGTGAAACAGGCTGTCCAGTTGAATAAATCCGAGACCTAGAGTCGACCCCAGGCCATCTTCACATTCAGACTCTACCAACCCACTATATAAAATCCGTGTGGAACCCCCACCGCTGGCGTTGCCCGAGCGCCGGAATAGCAAGAAGGCCTTACGGAACTCTTTATGCCACTCACTCGACTTCGGTCCACCAGAAGACAAGGCTTCCTGTTCGCAAAAACTTTTGAACTCAGGGAGCATTTGTCTGGCCATCGGATACCACACCCGTTCACTATCCAGGAGAATCCAGAGGTGCCTCAACCTCAACGCATGTCTGCGCATCATTAACCAAGGCATCCCTAAACCTCCCTTTAAAGGCTTTTGACAGCAGACAGAGCGTTTCACAAGTGGCGACCTGCCCTTCCACAAAAAGCGAAAGAGCTGTCTCTCCAGCTTGATCAACCACGAATCCGGAGAGGGCACGACGGTCAGGCGGTAGGTAATGACCGATGCGATAAACACATTGACCACCTCCGCCCTCCCTTTCAGGGATAGCCACCGCCAAGACCAGGTCTTGACTTCTGCAGCTACCCTGCTCAATACCTCCGTCCTTCTCTATCTGGAGGCCTGGTCCAAACCAAACTCCCAGCAACTTAACCGGTCCCTCCGTCCAGCGCCCAACAATGCTGTCTGAAGACATCGACTTGCCAACTCAGGTACCGAGCTGCAAGCCGACTGACTTTTCCCGGTTAATTTTTGCTCCTGCCTCAACAGTCTTACCCACTTCCCGTAGGCGGGCTACTGAGGTTACGCTGATAGTGATATCATCCGCGTAAGCCGTAACAAACTCCTCTAGACCTGGTTCTCTCGGGATGCCACTCAACCTTCGCAGTAAAAGCTCGAGAGTCATCACGTACAAAAGTGGTGAGAGCGGACATCCATGACGAACCGAGCGTCTGATGCGGAATGGCTTCGAAAGGAAACCGTTCACCCGAACTATCGAGTCAATGTTGTGGTACAAAGCGATAAACCACCTGAGGAAGCCAAGGCCCACGCCAAACCGCGCAAGCACAGTCGCCAGGCATCGATGGTCAACCCTATCAAAAGCTTTAGTCTGGTCCAAATGTACCAATGCCCCAGCTTTTCCAGATTTATTACCAACCCTCTCTATGGTATAGCGAATAAGATGGAGGGTATCCTGAATGGTTCTGCCTGGGATGGCACATGTCTGTCCCTCCCTGACTTTTTACCGTATAGTGCAGCTATTCCTCTGTTCGTTACCCCCTCCGCTTTCCTCGGTCTGTCTCTCTTGGCTGCTTTTTTTTTTTGGTCTCGGCTCGCTCTGCTTTTGCTGGTTCGATCCTTCCATTTTCCTTTTATTGTTTATTTTTTCTTCTGGTTCTCTCTCCCTTTCTTCCTCCTCGCCGTCTGATTCTTCTACACCTTCTTTACAGTATTTTTTAATGTGACCCAGTTGGCTACACTGGAAACATCGGGGCTTACGGCCCTCAACAAAAATATTTAGAACTTCCTCCCCTACTTCCACGATTTCTGGGAGCTGTTCTAAAATTTTTTGGTCAGCCTGTATTATGATGTTAAGCGCCTGACCTGTCCAATAAGTATTTTCCGTGACGGTAGCCTGCAGGAGGTTAATATTATCTTCCCTGTTTGCCAGGACCGCTGCCATCAAGCACATAGGGTTTACTCCTGGCGGAATTCTAGATATTCTCACTTTTGACGTTCTCATTCACATGTTGATTAGGATTAACATAGTGTCGTCCGACTCTTCCCTCAAGCTAGGTATGTAATGTAGACGGAATCTGAAAGAAGCCCGTCGTATATATATATATATATATATATATATATATATATATATATATATATATATATATATATATATATATATAATTTATTTTATAGAAGGAGCTTCTACAGGACTAGAACTGTTTCATTCAAAAGATGATTTCTTTTGAATGAAACAGTTCTAGTCCTGTAGAAGCTCCTTCTATAAAATAAATTAATTTACTCTGCTATGTATTGAGTACCTTATTTACTGTGGTTAACCCCGACTCAACCGGGACCTACATATATATATATATATATATATATATATATCTATATATATATGTGTGTGTGTGTGTGTGTGTGTTGTGTGTGTGTGTGTTTGTCGTCCCCAACATCGCTTGACAACCAATGTTGGTGTGTTTACGTCCCCGTAACCTAGCGGTTCGGCAAAAGAACCCGATAGAACAAGTTCTAGGCTTACAAAGAATAAGTCCTGGGGTCGATTTGCTCAACTAAAGGCGGTGCTCCTGCATGGTCGCAGTCAAATGACTGAAACGAATAAACGAATAAAAGAATATCTGTGCCGCATTCGCAATTGTTTTGGTCGCTGTCATCAACGTTCGCTTTCTGTTCCCAGCAGCTCCTACGGTTGTTGACGCCACCAAGACTAACCTTTGAGCTGCATTTCCACCTTGGAGAAAAGATGGAAGTTCGCAGGTGCTAAATCTGGCGAACAGAGCGAGTGCGGAGGCGATATCATGTTGTTTCTGATGAGAAATTCATGAGTGAGAAGAACTTGGCGACAGGGTGCATTGTCGTCATGAATCCAGTTCTTTGCGCTCCACACATCCAGTCGCTTTCGTCGAATGTCCTCCCTTAATCGCTTCAAACTCTCGATTGACGGTCTGGTCCCGGGGGAAGGAATTCTCGATGCACAATACCACATTTCCGGAGGTGATGCTTGTGGCAGGTCTTCCAGATTGCTCATTGTCTTCCAGGTACGTTCTTCTACTTTTAAAGTCCCCGTGTCACTCGAAACATTGCGTACTACCCATTGTCTCATCGCTGTTATCTTGCCGAAGCATTCTCAATGTCTCTGTAGCAGACTTACCAAGTTTAACACAAAATTTCACGTTGGCTCTTTGTTCCAACTTCCTGTCCATGACACAAATCGCAAACTACAGCATACTCAGAATCACAAAAGCACGAATTTCACAACTCGCAAAGGAAACACAGCAATGTCACTCGATACACTGCTTCATGAAGGCCACTGTTAGATCTCACTGCGCATGCAACCATGTGCTGCCGTCTGTTGGCAAGTTATTCTAAGAGTATTTAATTTATGCTTCAGTTTAAAATTTTATCAATGTTCAATGAAGCATAGAAATAATTGTGTAAGCAGGTGTTTGATAATATTTGGGTGTGTGAAATTCAAGTCACGATAGTTTTTGAATAGAGAATAGGCTTTTGTGTTTTTGTGTTCCATAAATAACAATAGATATGGTCAATAAAAATAACTTTACCCGGGAACCAAAAAAAATTTGAATAAAAATAAAATAACAAATAAATAAATAAATAAACCAGCTTGGTGGGTGTTAACAACTAAGCAGAAAACGAATATGAAAAAAAATTCGCACTGACGACCCTGAGGGGTGGGGAGGGGACTTTCGGAAAATTCACAAGATCTGATTTTTCTGTCTTAACTTTCGGTAAAGTGTATATATATATATATATATATATATATATATATATATATATATATATATATATTATATATATACCAATTATTTTATATAAAAATTATATATATATATATATATTATATATATATATATATATATACCAATTATTTTATATAAAAATTATATATATATATATATATATATATATATATATAATGGAATCCTACGTTTTTGGTTATGGAGGATCCAATTCTGAAAAATTTTTTCAAAAATCGCATTTCAATAACTCCCCTACCCACTTCATTTTTCACTCTTTCCAGATTTTATTTTTTTTTGGGAGGGGAAATATTTAGAAAAATACGAAGATTACGATTCTGAAAAAATTAAATTTAAATTTGTGTTTATTTTTACCATATTCTTAAATTTCGTATTTTCCCACATATATTGATGGAAAAAAATAATAATTCGTAAAAACATTATTTACATTATTTAAATTTGACAGATATTTGTCCTCCTCTTGTTTGTTGTTAATACAACGTTTCGGTTGATATGCCTTCCAGCGCTCATCAGGTCTCTTGGTGGAAATTTCGAACCTGGGTTCTCATTACTATGGTATTTTTCGATTTTTTATTATTATTATTATTATTATTATTATTATTATTATTATTATTATTATTATTATTATTATTCAGGTCACTGCCTGGAATCGAACTCGGAATCTTGGGGTTAGTAGCCAGCACTCTTAACCACTACGCCATATGCCCGTAGTGCAGAATATGTGGAGATGGACAAGAAACAATAAATCATATCATCTCTAGCTGCCCAGTCCTGGCTAAGAAGGAATATATTCACAGACACGACAGAGTTGGGACCTATATACACTGGAATCTATGCCAACATTATGGAATAACAACAGAAAAAAGATGGTATAGGCACACACCAGAAAAGGTCACAGAAAACGAGAAAGCAACCATACTCTGGGATATGCCGATACACACAGATAGAGAAATTAAGGCCAACAGACCAGATATAGTTGTCAGAGATCATGAAGAAAAAAAAAATGCTTTCTAACTGATGTATCAATACCAGCAGATGACGTTTCTCTAAAAGAAATGGAGAAACTTTCAAAATAAAAAGACCTGGAAATAGAGGTAACTAAAATGTGGAATCTAAAAACAGAAACAATTCCTATCATAGTAGATGCATTAGGCATGATAGAAAAATATTCAGACAAATACATAACAAAAACACCAGGACTTACAAACACATATAACATACAGAAAATTGCACTACTAGGCACTGCATACATCCTACGCAGAACACTCTCAATACAGTAACCATCAGAGCATCACAACAAATCACAGCACATGCCCAAGGTACACAGAGCTGCGCTCGGTAGTGAAGTGAAAGCACGTTATAAAAATAAAACTATTGAATGATAATAATAATAATAATAATAATAATAATAATAATAATAATAATAATAATAATAATAATAATAATAATAATAATAATAATAATAATAATAATAATGACAACAACAACATCGAAAAAATATCTTAGGAATGAGAACCCAGGTTCGAAATTTCCCCTAGACACCTGATGAAGGCTGGAGGGTATATCAGTCGAAACGTTGTGTTAACAACAAGCAAGACGAGGACAAATATCCGTCAAGTGTAAATAATGTAAATAACGTATATAATTCCTCATCTTTTAAATATAGACCAATTCGAAAGAAGTTTTTAAAAAAAGTTTAAAAAACATGAATTATTTTTCATAAAAAATTACTCTAAAAGAAATCTTTGCAGAAAAGGTGAGTAGATTGATTACATTATGTTATCGCAGTTTTGTGACAACTGGCTGTTATTTCTAGCATGTGGATAACCTGCATTAAGGCCTGGGGGTATATATTCTTCTACTTTTTTTTCGTGTAAAATTGAAATTTTACAAACAAATTTTTTTCAGAATCGTAATCTTCGTATTTTACTACATATTTCGCAAAAAAAAGCACAAAAAACCCAAATAAAATTCCGGTAGATGGGTGGGTGTGGTAGCTATTGAAATCTTGAAAATGCGACTTTTGAAATTTTTTTTCAGAATCGGATCCTCCAAAATCAAAAACGTAGGTTTCCGTTTATATATATATATATATATATATATATGTGGTAAGTAGCTTGCTTATGAACCACATGGTTCCGGGTTCAGTCCCACTGCGTGGTACTTTGGGCAAGTGTCTTCTACTATAGCCTCGGCCTGACCAAAGCCTTGCGAGTGGATTTGGTAGACGGAAACTGAAAGAAGCCCGTCGTATGATTGATTCTAGTTTCAGCTCATGAGCTGTGGCCATGCTGGGGCACCGATGTATATATGTATGCGTGTGTATATGCTTGTGTGTCTGTGTTTGTCCCCGCGACATCGCTTGACAGCCGATGCTGGTGTGTTTACGTCCCCCATAACTTAGCGGTTCGGCAAAAGAGACCGACAGAATAAGTACTAGGCTTACAAGGAATAAGTCCTGGGGGTCGATTTGCTCGACTAAAGACGGTGCTCCAGCATGGCCGCAGTCAAATTACTGAAACAAGTAAAAGAGTAAAAGAGCAAAAGAGTAAAAGAGTATTCGTTTTCTACATACTTGTTGACACCCACCAGGCTGGTTTATTATCTTTTTGTTCCCGGGTGAAAGATATTTATACTAACCAGATAAATTAATTGGTCACGCTACATGTGTTGCTCTCTAATGATGTTGGTCTTTACTAGATTTCTGATAAAAAAATGTTAAACTGTTTCTTAAAGCATTACAAATTTTGTACAATAAAGCTTTTCACGCCTTATATCTCCATAAAATATACATTTAAATATACAGGCGCAGGCGTGGTGTCTGGTAAGAAGCTTGCTTTCCAGCTATATGGTTCTGGGTTCAGACTCACTACATGGCACCTTGGGCAAGTGTCTTTTACTGTAGTCCCAGATCGACCAAAGCCTTGTGAGTGGATTTAGGTGATGGAAACTGAAGGAAGCCCATCGTATATATATATACATATATATATATATATATATATATTATATATATATATATATATATATATATATATATACACATACACATTTATACATTCGCTTTGCAAGATTCTTGATGTGAAATCGTGCGTTGGAACATATATTCTTGTATTTGGGGATGGTCATGTTGCCAGTTTAGCCAATAAAAACACACGCACTATATATTTGGTGTTAATTTGCTTCAGCTTTATTTTATTTTTTACATTAATCGTATTTCAGTCAGAATTCTTTCGCCACACTTCTGTGACCTCATCAGTGGTCCTTTGCTTTCTTCTTTCTTATTTGTGTCTTTCCTTTCTAACGATCAGCCATTTTTTATTTTGTATTTTGAATACAAAATACAAAATGGCTGATCGTTAGTAAGGAAAGACATTTATTTAAATTAGAACAGATGGACACAGTATAATTATACCTAAAATCTCCAAGAAGTTAATAATAATAATAATAATAATAATTGTGTACAGTGCTCAGGTGCACTACAACTCATCTAAAGTGTATATATAATCAGGTGTAGTTTCGACGGATTTCGGGAAGCATGAGGGCCTTAAAGGATGCAGTGTCATGGCAGTCAACAACTGATGCAGGCAGTTTATTCCACGCTTCAGCAACCCTGAGCGTGAAAAAATGTTTCCGAAAGTCATGGGAGCTGTGCTGTTTTCTGACTTTGTAGGCATGTCCACGTGTGTTAGACACATGGAGATCAAAAAGGTGTTCAGTGTTGTTGTTGGTGAGGTGGTTGATAACTTTGTGGGTGTTTACCAAGTCCGTCGCCAGACGCCGGAGCTTCAGTGAATCCATGCCCAGGGAAACAAGGCGCTCAGAATATGGTAGGTGTCTGATGGAGGGTATGCGTTTGGTTGCACGTCTCTGGACAGATTCCAGAAGGTCAATGTTCTGAGCAAGATAGGGATTCCAAACTGATGATGCGAATTCCAAGTGTGGTCGTACCATAGCTGTATACAGTTTTAAATAGATGGCTGGAGAGCGGCTAACAAAAGTCTTGCTGAGTGATGCCAAGACACCCTCGGCCTTCTTGACAATTTTAGAGATATGCTTTGTCCAACGCAAATCACTGCTGACAGTGATGCCTAGGTCACGCTCGCAAGAGGATTTCTTGATATCAGTGTTGTGGAGGGAGTATGTGGACGCAGGGTTTTTTCTCCCAAAATGCATGGTGGTACACTTGTCCACAGCCAGTTTCAGTTGTCAGTCTGTGATCCATTGCTGCATTGTGTCTAGGTCTGATTGCAGGAAAGAGTTGTAGACATCAGGATCAGTCCTCTTGATTTCAAGGTACAGCTTGATGTCGTCTGCATATTTCAATACTGTGGCATTCTTTAAATTGGCATCTATGTCATTAATGTATGCCACAAACAGGAGGGGACCAAGGACAGATCCCTGTGGTACACCCGATGACATCTCATATGGTGTAGAGTGCTGTCCTAGAACTGTGACTACCTCCTTTCGGCTGAGGATGAAGGATTTCAACCAGTTAAAAAGGTCATCCCCCACACCCATTGCAGAGAGTTTCACCATAAGCCTTTTGTGTGGCACAGAGTTGAAGGCCTTAGCAAAGTCAAGGTAGACAACATCCACCCATGAGCCACTGTCAGTGATCTGAGTAATGTCCTCAAGGAACTCGACAAGCTGGTCACTGCAGCTGGAGTTAGGGACAAATCCATATTGTGAGGGTCGGATGAGACTGTGAGAGCTCCAGAAGTTCCAGAGTGTTTCTCTGACACACGATTCCATCAGTTTTGCAATACAGCTAGTGAGACTGACTGGGCGATAGTTGACAGGTGATGTGCGGTCACCCTTTTTGAACAGAGGAATGACACTGGCAGTTTTCCACTGCTCCGGAGTAGCACCATTGTTGAGACAGTACTGGAAGAAAATAGAAAGCTGGTGTAAAAGGAAGTGCCTGCCACGTTTGAGAAGCAGGTATGTAACTCCATCGAGACCAGGGGAGGCATAGTTGCGCTTATTTTGAAGGTGACGTCGCAGCATTGCAGGTGTAAATTCCATAGTTGTTATGGAGTTTGCTGTTAGTGATGGTGAAGATGGTACATTTTGACTTTCGACAGTGAATATGTTTGCATAGCACTCGGCAATGAGTTCTGCGCATTCCTTGGGGTCGTCAGTGATCTGGTTCGTGTGAGGGTTGCGAAGAGGGCCCACTGGAGAGTGAGGTCTCTGCTTTGAATGCACATATTTCCAGAAAACCTTGCTGTCAGGATTGGCTGCTATGCACTGTTCAAATTCAAGCACTGCATTTTTTGTCACTTGCTTGAGATGGTTGGAGGATTTATTCCGCTTCTTCCTGTTGGTTAATACACAAGATGTCTATCTCCTGTTAAGGAGATAGACAAAGAACATGTCTCTACTTCAGCATAGAAGTTACTAAATTATCAAGAAGACTCTGCGTGTCACTGATTTTATTTGATTTTATGGGCTCAGTTTTAATTTATAGACTAGTTTATCAAATCCCTTGTATATCTAAGGCTGAGAGAACAGAGGGCAGTATCTGTTAGGAGTAGGACTGAGGGTGTAGAGAGACATTCTAGTTGGTATTGTCATAAAAAAATCAAGATTTATTATAAGCAATATCATGAGGTTTAGTAAGGGAAAACTTAAAACAAGATGTTAGCTAATAATTAGGGGGGGTCACCCACTAGCAGACTGTTGATAATGAAACAGGGGAAGTCTTATGTGGTACTTTAGTTAAATATTTTAAAGGATTATTAAGAAGAATATTATAACAAAAAGGATAGAAAGTTATAAATACTTTTGAGTATATACCAAACTTTTTATCACAATAGTGGGAGGACAAGAGATTATCCAGAAATAGTTTAATATTTATACATATTGTATACTTAAATACTAACTCATCAGATGTTGTCTGTGAATATTGTCTACACACGTATTTTCAAGTAATCTTTTATGATAATCAGCGTTTTTAGTTTATTTTTCTATCTTGTGTATTAACATAAAGATTGTTCTGATTTATTGTAGGTAAACAGTGAATCTACATTCTCTCTGTGAGAAAGCAAAGTTCCTCCAACTACATTCTAGTTACTTTAAAAGTCTGACTTTGAGATATTTTAACTGCAAATATGAAACCTCGAACTTGTGAGAATTTGAAGTTTGTTCAACTGAAAATGGCGTCTCGATAGACGAACAATATAGTGACCAGAAAATATTACACTGTAAAACAGTTATTAAGCAAGAACAGTATAGGCGCAGGAGTGGCTGTGTGGTAAGTAGCTTGCTAACCAACCACATGGGTCCGGGTTCAGTCCCACTGCGTGGCATCTTGGGCAAGTGTCTTCTGCTATAGCATCAGGCCGACCAAAGCCTTGTGAGTGGATTTGGTAGACAGAAACTGAAAGAATCCTGTCGTATATATATATATATATATATATATATATATGTGTGTATGTATATGTGTGTCTATGTTTGTGTCTGTGTTTGTGTCTGTGTTTGTCCCTCTAGCATTGCTTGACAACCGATGCTGGTGTGTTTACGTCCCCGTAACATAGCGGTTCGGCAAAAGAGACCGATAGAATAAGTACTGGGCTTACAAAGAATAAGTCCCGGGGTCGATTTGCTCGACTGAAGGCGGTGCTCCAGCATGGCCGCAGACAAATGACTGAAACAAGTACAAGAGTACAAGAGAGTATACGCAGAAAAATCATTGAATATAGCCGTAAAGATTATTCTCCTCGAAAAACTGCAGGTCTTTACGCACAAGAACTAGAACATAGCACTCAGAAGCATTACAGTGTAATATGAACTTAGTGGTACGTCTCTGAATATTCATTCTATAGGTTCCTTCCTCACTCCCTTTTCTCGCCGGTCTTTATCCTCCAACTATTCCCACTTAATTACCCCAGTGCTTAATTTTTCCAGCCTCTCTACTCATTGTCTTTGATAGTTTTAGCTGATTTCTTGTATGTGAACGATTGAGTTCCACCGCGAGGTTTACTGACAACAGTTATTAACTTTATATTATACTAGCAGTATCGCCCGGCGATGCTCGGGTTTGTAAAGAAAATAACAATAAAGCATTTTTAGAGAGTTATAGCCAAAAAACAGCAAAAAATGCATTAAAAATCGAAAAAAAATTATGGTAAATTTTTTTTAAATCATTGACTCATCGTAGACATTTTTAGAGAGTTACTTCCCTTTATTTAAAAAATATGCTTTAAAATGGAAAAAAAAGTATGGTAAATTATTTTTAAAATCGTAGACTCATCGTAGACGCGCGCTAATACACAGAAGGGATCGATATGAATCCCGCATATAAGATATCCGGTTTTGGTTAAACTGCACCGAAAAATGTGGGAGGAGTTAGGAATCTAAATCGGAGTAGACAGACACACAACTTCACTTTTATATATAAAGATATGGTATTTCTCAAGCCGTATCTTCATCCTGACTTGTTCTTAACTACCCCCCATTCTCTCCCTATGTCCGTCCACCACCTCCAATCCCATTTCCTCTCTCTTCTCTGTAAACCCTTATATTTGTTAACTCACGTAAATGGCTCGCGTTTACCACATTACTCTCAAAAAGGGACGCTTAACTTATTTTAACAATTTTATCTCAACTTGTCGCTGGTCGCACACTTATGACAGCATGCACATATTGCTTATAAATATAGTTATTACTTAAGTTATGGCCATCTTGAAACAGCTGTCGAGATAAGACTCTACATAATTTTCGCTTTATTATATAATCTGTATTTTGTGCCTCATGTAAACGTGTTTCAAGTCTAATCGTGTTTATCATTTATCTACTTTACCTCTTTTTCTCTCTATGTGCGTGTGTGTTTGTGTACAGAAAGAGTGGTTAAGTGGTTATGTATGTATGTATAAGTGTGTGTGTGTGAATGTGTATGTATGTATGTATGTATGTATGTATGTGGTGTATATATGTATGTATGTGAGTGTGTTTTTGTGTCTGTGTTCGTATCCCATCCCCGCTTGACAAACGATACTGGTGTGTTTACGTACCCGTAACTTAGCGGTTCAGTATAAGAGACCGGTAGAATAAGTACTAGGCTTCAAAATTACTAAACACTGGGGTCCATCTTTTTGACTAAAACCCTTCAAGGACGCAAAAACGTTGCAATTTTCCAGCTGAGTAGGCTGGAACATAGCGCTCAGGACTGGAACATAGCGCTTAGAAGCATAACAATGTAATATGAAATTAGTGGTACGTCTCTGAATATTCATTCTTAACAAAATACAAAACGAGGCAGACTGGAACGAAATATGTCTAATATATATATCTGTCTATCTATTTACATAACAACTACTGTACTTTCCTGTTTATAAGAGAACGAAAAGCTCTTTGTGAGAACATTTTAAGAGAATTGGAGCACATTTACATTTGTTTACATATAAAAAGCGTGAAGCTTATACTTTGTGTTAATTCATTCAGTCCCTCTGGTAGACCGTGTGCTAATTTCTACTTCCAAATAGTTCCTTTAATTACTTTCTAATTATATTCATAATACATCATACATGATACGTAAAAGCACCATCCGTTCGTGGCCGTTGTGCCAGCTCTGTCTGGCACCTGTGCAGGTGGCACGTAAAAAACACCCACTACACTCGCGGAGCGGTTGGCGTTAGGAAGGGCATCCAGCCGTAGAAACACTGCCAAATCTGACTGGGCCTGATGAAGCCTTCCGGCTTCACAGACCCCAGTTAAACCGGCCAACCCATGCTAGCATGGAAAACGGACGCTAAATGATGATGATGATGATGATGATGATGATGATGATAGGATTCTATTGTTAATTTAACTATTGTTAATTTAACGATTGCAATTTCATGTTTCCACCCTATATGTGTGTGAGCGGAGCGAGAGATAGAGGAGGGGGGGTTAAAGAAAGAGAGAGAGAGAGAGAGAGAGAGGGAGAGAGAGAGAGAGAGGACGGAGAGGGAAAGTGGGAGAGAGATGGAGGGAATAGATAAAATCAAAATAAATTCAGCATTGATAACACAGAATATTGTTCAAATGGATGTGAACTTTAACTTCTTCACCCAGGGCCAGAGCCTTGGCATTGAAAGTTAGTTATGAGTGTAATCCTTATCTAGCTGTTATGGAGGTAGTAAAGTGGATAAAGACAGTTAAGCTTGAGACATATATTTACAAGGGGAACAGCTTACAGATTATATAACAAAGTAAAAATTATCTCGATAGCTTTTTCAAGATGGCTATAATTTACGCAATAACCATATTCATAAGTAATATTTGCAGGATGTCATAGGTGTACGCCTAGCGACAAGTGTAGATGAAATTGTTAATGTAAGTTAGACATCCTTATTCAAGAGTAGAGTTTAATAACAAATACTGGTCACGTAATTTCACCATAAACTTCTTCGATATCAGCATGGGTCCCTCGGACTGTGCCCAACATATGAACGTAGTGGACCTTTCTCTTCTTTCACAAATAACATGCCTCTCTGAAGACTCATGCAGGGATGATACGCTTATCGCAGCCACGGGTATGTCTAGGCCTTCCATTGACCTTATCCAGATAGCCCTCCATAAGTTCTTTAAAAATCCCATCGAAAAAAGCACTAAGGTAGCCATCTTCTTGGACGTGACTCTTGACTTAAATTCTAGCCTCTACTACTACCATAAACCCAAAGAGACCTTACAATACATCAACCTGAAATCTAATTACTTTAAATTCATCTTAAATAGCATAGTTCAAGGAATTTCTACTAAGGTTTCTAACGTATCCGCCAACGAAGATATCTTTGACAACCATACCCCATACTATAACCAGGCTATCTGAAACAGTGGTTTATAATCGCAATACTAAGCTGAAAACTAAACTAGAACTTCTATTTCCTTGTAGAGAAACTAAGCTCCCATAAATTTACCCCTACCTCTTCATCCATTAGCACCTTCCAGCAATCTTCACCCGCTACTAAAACTTTATTTACTAGACTAGAAGCCTGGCCAGCCCTGACACAGAATAAATTCCAACCGCCTAAGGCTAAATAGCACAAACCCACGCATGGTTCTCATGCGTCCAAGGTTGGAAAACGGGAGTTATGGTTTGCATCCCCGTTTTCTCCTTTTCTCTTTCAAATAATAAATAATAAATGCGCCCTTTTTAAAGCCTAGCCAGGCTCATGAGTCCGATTTTCCGGTTTCTATTGCGTATGCGTTTCCCAGCTGGACGGGACGCCAGTCCATTGCAGCGTTACTCATTTTAGCCAGCTGAGTGGACTGGAGCAACGTGAAATGAAGCGTTTTGCTCAAGAACACAACCCGTCACCCGGTACAGGAATCGAAACCACAATCTTACGATCATGATGCTGACACCCTAACCACTAAGCCACGCGCCGCCACCGTTTTCTCCTTTAGTGAACTTTATACCAAAGTTCTTATTCAACACCATCAATTCCAGTTACCTACCCTAGCATTGTGCTACTTGATTCGTAACAAATCCTCGATTAAAATTTCATTTTCCACAGCCCCAAATTTGGGAGCTTTAACCGAAGCTTCTAACTCGGCCGTCCTAATTGCAGGCCTCGAGAACCACTCTTCTGGCTTCTCTCTCAACCGAGTAATACCGTAACCCCGGAGAATCCCCTTCTTTACCGTAACAATTTCAGAGCCACCGTTAACGCCCCTAGAATTAGCAACGTGAATACCAGAAACTACGGTGAAACAAATACAATATATCATTCTCTTGTCTCTCATACCACTAAAGATTATTTAAACCCACACAAGATTTCTACTCATGCTACCACTGCTACATTATCCACTAATACCTCTAATATTGTAGGTTCTAATACTGACCTTCTAACTGCTGATTTTTCTACTCCCAATAATCTCGGCTATAACGTTGAATGTAAATGTTTGGTTATAACTCCACGTCCCCACCGGCTAGGATATACATTGGGGTTACGATCGACTTAAATAGACGCTTCCTTGCTCACTTGTGCTCCTTCTCTAACAGGACTTCTAAACAATCTACTTCCATCGCCACCTACATACACTGCTTGGAGACTGAGTATACCTTATATTTTATCTTGCTTTATAGCTTATCGCGGAGCCCACAACAACCCAAATCTTCGCGTTGGTAAATTACATTCCTGGGAGTCTCTCACAATATTACGCCAAAATGAGAACCCTTTACTTAATTGATTCCCTGACGTAATCTTTTGCAGACAAATACTATTGAACCTTTGCTCACTTTTGGTTTCAAATGTTGGCACAAGGCCTGCAAATTTGATGAATAGGTTCTATAGGATCCTTCCTCACTCCCTTTTCTCGCCGGTCTTTATCCTCCAACTATTCCCACTTAATTACCCCAGTGCTTAATTTTTCCAGCCTCTCTACTCATTGTCTTTCATAGCTTTAGCTGATTTCTTGTATGTGAACGATTAGCTCGAGTTCCACCGCGAGGTTTACTGACAACAGTTATTAACTTTATATTATACTAGCAGTATCGCCCGGCGTTGCTCGGGTTTGTAAGGGAAATAACTATAAAGCATTTTTAGAGAGTTATAGCCAAAAAACAGCAAAAAATGCATTAAAAATCGAAAAAAAATTATGGTAAATTTTTTTTTAAATCATTGACTCATCGTAGACATTTTTAGAGAGTTACTTCCCTTTATTTAAAAAATATGCTTTAAAATGGAAAAAAAGTATGGTAAATTATTTTTAAAATCGTAGACTCATCGTAGACGCGCGCTAATACCCAGAAGGGCTCGATATGAATCCCGACTATAAGATATCCGGTTTTGGTTAAACTGCACCGCAAAATGTGGGAGTAGTTAGGAATCTAAATCGTAGGAGACAGACACACAACTTCACTTTTATATATAAAGATATGGTATTTCTCAAGCCGTATCTTCATCCTGACTTGTTCTTAACTACCCCCCCCCCCCTTTCTCTCCCTATGTCCGTCCACCACCTCCAATCCCATTTCCTCTCTCTTCTCTGTAAACCCTTATATTTGTTAACTCACGTAAATGGCTCGCGTTTACCACATTACTCTCAAAAAGGGATGCTTAACTTATTTTAACAATTTTATCTCAACTTGTCGCTGGTCACACACTTATAACAGCATGCACATATTACTTATAAATATAGTTATTACTTAAGTTATGGCCATCTTGAAACAGCTGTCGAGATAAGACTCTACATAATTTTCGCTTTATTATATAATCTGTATTTTGTGCCTCATGTAAACGTGTTTCAAGTCTAATCGTGTTTATCATTTATCTACTTTACCTCTTTTTCTCTCTATGTGCGTGTGTGTTTGTGTACAGAAAGAGTGGTTAAGTGGTTATGTATGTATGTATAAGTGTGTGTGTGTGAATGTGTATGTATGTATGTATGTATGTATGTATGTGTGTATATATGTATGTATGTGAGTGTGTTTTTGTGTCTGTGTTCGTATCCCATCCCCGCTTGACAAACGATACTGGTGTGTTTACGTACCCGTAACTTAGCGGTTCAGTATAAGAGACCGGTAGAATAAGTACTAGGCTTCAAAATTACTAAACACTGGGGTCCATCTTTTTGACTAAAACCCTTCAAGGACGCAAAAACGTTGCAATTTTCCAGCTGAGTAGGCTGGAACATAGCGCTCAGGACTGGAACATAGCGCTTAGAAGCATAACAATGTAATATGAAATTAGTGGTACGTCTCTGAATATTCATTCTTAACAAAATACAAAACGAGGCAGACTGGAACGAAATATGTCTAATATATATATCTGTCTATCTATTTACATAACAACTACTGTACTTTCCTGTTTATAAGAGAACGAAAAGCTCTTTGTGAGAACATTTTAAGAGAATTGGAGCACATTTACATTTGTTTACATATAAAAAGCGTGAAGCTTATACTTTGTGTTAATTCATTCAGTCCCTCTGGTAGACCGTGTGCTAATTTCTACTTCCAAATAGTTTTTTTTTTTTTTTTTTTACTTGTTTCAGTCATTTGACTGCGGCCATGCTGGAGCACCGCCTTTAGTCGACCAAATCGACCCCGGGATTTATTCTTTGTAAGCCCAGTACTTATTCTATCGGTCTCTTTTTGCCGAACCGCTAAGTTACGGGGACGTAAACACACCAGCATCGGTTGTCAAGCAATGCTAGGGGGACAAACACAGACACAGAAACATACATACATATATATACATATATACGACAGGCTTCTTTCAGTTTCCGTCTACCAAATCCACTCACAAGGCATTGGTCGGCCCGGGGCTATAGTAGAAGACACTTGCCCAAGATGCCACGCAGTGGGACTGAACCCGGAACCATGTGGTTGGTTAGCAAGCTACTTACCACACAGCCACTCCTGCGCCTATAATTACTTTCCTTTAATTACTTTCTAATTATATTCATAATACATCATGCATGATAGGATTCTATTGTTAATTTAACGATTGCAATTTCATGTTTCCACCCTATCTGTGTGTGAGCGGAGAGATAGATAGAGGGGGGGGGGTTAAGAGAGAGAGAGAGAGAGAGAGGACGGAGAGGGAAAGTGGGAGAGAGATGGAGGGAATTTTATGGGACATATATTAATTTTATGGGACATATATTAATTTTATGGGACATATATTAATGAATAAACGCTTTTCGTATGTAATTTAAATGAACTATTAATTAAAGCTTGAAATACGAAAAAACTTTTATCACATGTATATATATATATTTGGAAATGGATGCGTGGCGTTCAGTCATATAATAATACTAGCAGAGTTACCCGGCGTTGCCCGAGTTACATACAATTGAAGAATTAGACTTTTCTGTTATATTTTCTGTAATGAACTGGAATACCTATGTTTCGAATTTCACCAAAATTGCAGATGAGGGTTATTTCCCTCTTTACACATCCAAACAAAATTGCAATCGTGCCACATGCATCCCATACTACTGATTTTTATGCGCATATTCCAAAATTCCAGTCTTATAAAACCTCTTAAAAAGATTTTGCTCCTGAAAAATGGAGGTCATGGAGCTCTAAAATGTGAGAGTTATTGGGGGTGGGAATCTTAATGTCAACCAGAGAAATTGAATTGTTGAGAATCTTTTTAATTTGGGTCTAATATCTATTGTTTGGATTTCTTTGAAATAGGAAATATATGTTCACTGGGTTTGTAAAAGAGAGCAAAGGAAACCAAAAGACGAATGATCACAATAAGCAGTCAGTTACCCTACCCTAGTCGTTACCACTTCCAACGTAGGATTCCTCACCGTCCAGGTGACAGGCACAGCCGTAAGATGCATTACGAATCTATAGCATTTGGAGGGGCGTGACCCAACTGAAAGAAACATTAACAACTGTGTGACATGAGATCTAAGGAGAAATGAAAGTTGGAGTTTGCAAATGACCACTATATTGATACGTAACTGGACAGAATAAAAATACAATCTATAAATGTCTTTGAATAACCAGTCACTCATCTTGGAAGGCCTTCAAATCAATGTTACCATGTGGGGACTATGTGTGACCCAGTGATAATAAAAAGACTAAAGGGAGATCTGCAATCAAATAACTTTACTCAACACTTTGCAACTGAATCAGTGGAGGCAAAGATGCCTCTCATTTACTTGACAAATTATGCAGCACATTGCAGAAATCACAATCTAAGCGTATGTCAAAGCGTTTTTGCTTAGATAAAATGACAAAATTGTGGAGGGGTCTTTCTAACTTGTAAGAAGATGAAATTTTATAAATATTACTTAATTTGTGTCTAATATCTATAGTTAAAATTTCATCAACAGCAAAGTTATATGAATTGTCATGGGGGTTATGGCCCTTATGCGTAGAATATAATTTCCAAATTTCATAAAAATCCATTCAGTACTTTTGACCTAGTTATGGATCATAATAGAAATGACTAAAATTCGGGAGTTAAGACTCCCATTACGGTGTTATATATATATATATATATATATATATATATATATATATATATATATATATATATATATTATATAGATAGATAGATAGTAGATAGATAGATAGATAGATAGATAGATAGATAGATAGATAGATAGATAGATAGATAGATAGATATACACACGCACACACACATACAAAGATAAATTGATAGATACAACTGATTGGGCAAACAAAAATATGAGACACAACCTAGTGCTTTGTTTTATGTTGATAAGCCTGGTACTTATTCTAATAGTTTGTTCTTGTGAAACCAGTATGCTATGTGGATGTAAATAAATGAACAGCAGTTGTGAAGCAGTGATGAGGGCGAAGCACAGAAACAAAGACATACACATAGACTTACATATATACATACATATATATACGATTAATTTGTTTCAGTTCCTTTCTACGAAATCCATATATATTGTTGTTGGCATCCTTTTTGTCTCAGGTGGAGTTGCGCATAAAATAATCTAGTCTGGCTTTTACATTTAATGTCCTGATACATCTCCTGCTGTGGCTGTGTAGTCCTATCCTGGAAAAACACTCCCTCTGGCAGGTGCCGCAAATGTAGCGAAAACTTTGCCTGGCTGGTTGTAATGTCTTAGTTTCTTGTTGACGTCTTTTCTTGTCTTTCCATTTCTCCTCTCTCTCTCTCTATGTCACTCTTTTGTGTTCCCTCTTTTATGGTACGTCGCCAATCTCCACGGTTGCTGGCAACTGCTTCCCAGTTGATGTTTCAGGTATTCATGTCCCTTTTGAAAACATCCTTGTATCGTAAGAACAGTCTTCCCACAGACCTAGCAAGCTCTCCGTAGAGTATGTCCTTGAGGATTCTGCCATCTTCCATACGGCTAACATGTCCAAGCCATCTCATACGTCTTTGTGTGAGGAGTGCAAACATGCTTAGTATTCCTGCTTGCTTGAGGACATCTTTGTTGGGGACATGATTCTGCCATCTGATGCGAAGGATTTTCCAGAGGCAGCGCAAATGAAAGATATTTAGTCGACGATCTTGGCTTGTGTATGGTGTCCAAGTCTCACTTCCATACTGTAGAGTGCTAAGTACACATGCCTGGTAAATCAGCTTATTGTTGTCCCATGGCCATTTGGAGATTTGGGCCATCACAGCAGCTGCCTTGCCAATGCGTATATTGAGCTCAGCATCAAGGGATAGGTTGTAGGTGACGGTAGAGCCAAGATAGGTAAACTTCTCTACCTTCTGGTCTCCAATATATATGTTTAGGATGTCTGATGTAGCCCGACCCATGATGTTGGTCTTCTTGAGGCTGATAACTAAGCCAAAGTCGCTATATGCTAGCTCAAAACAGTCGATGAGCCTTTGTAGAGCTTCTTCTGTGTGTGATACCAGAGCGGCATCATCAGCAAATACTATCTCCTTGATCAAGACGCTTCTGATTTTGTTCTTGGCACGCAGACGCGAGAGATTGAACAGTTTCCCGTCACTTCTACTGTGCAGAAACACTCCATCATCTGATGTCTCAAAGGCATGTGACAGCAGCAGCGAGAAGAAGATGCCAAATAATGTAGGAGCAAGGACACAACCTTGCTTTAGCCCGCTTTTTATTTGGAAGCCGGCTGATGTTGAACCATTGTGCTGTATGGTGCCTTGCATGTCATCATGGAAAGATTCGATGATCCTCAGCAGCTTTGGTGGACATCCGATTTTTTGGAGCAGGATGAAAAGGCCTTTTCTACTTACCAAGTTAAAGGCCTTTGTCAGATCAATGAAGGCCATATATAAGGGCATTTTCTGCTCTCTGGACTTCCCCTGAAGTTGGTGTATGGAGAATATCATGTCAATAGATGATCTGCTTCTTCTAAAGCCACACTGCGATTCTGGATAAATTTGAGAAACAAGCAGTTGTAGCCTGGACAGGATAACGCGAGCAATGGTCTTTCCAACAGTGCTTAGAAGAGATATTCCACGGTAATTGTTACAATCACCACGGTCACCTTTGTTTTTGTAAAGCGCGTAATGATGTTAGCATTCCGCATATCCTGAGGGACTGTACCCTCTTACCAGCACTGACACAGAAGCTCATGAAGGTGCCAAAGCAGGATGATGTTTTTGCCGGTTTTGATGATCTCTAAGGGGATGCCGTCTTTTCCCGGGGCCTTGTTACTTGCTAGGGAGTCAATAGCCTTGGTGAGCTCTGCTATAGATGGCGGACTGTCAAGTTCGCACATGACTGGCAAGATCTTGACACTCTCGATTGCAGCCTCAGCTACTGTGGTCTCCCGTGAGTAAAGATCCTGGTAGTACTCCACCCATCTATCCATTTGCTTGCTTTGGTCCTTGATTAATCAAATTATCTATCTATCTATCTATCTATCTATCTATCTATCTATCTATCTATCTATCTATCTATCTATCTATCTATCTATCTATCTATCTATCTATCTATCTATCATATCTGTCTGTCTGTCTGTCTGTCTACACACACACACACAACTATACAAACACACACACACACAACTATACAAACACACACACAACACACACACACACACACACACACACACACGCCCGCACGCACGCCCGCCCGCCCGCCCGCACGTACGCACGAACGCACGCACACATTGACGTACGCACGCACGAACGCACGAACGCACGCACGTACGCACGAACGCACGCACACATTGACGTACGGACGCACGCACGCACGCACGCACGCACGCACGCACGCACGCACGCGCACACGAACGCACGCACGCATGCACACACGAACGCACGAACGCACGCACGTACGCACGCACGTACGCACGAACGCACGCACGTACGCACGAACACACGCCCACATTGACGAACGCACGCATGCACGCACGCACACACGAACGCACGCACGCATGCACACACGAACGCACGCACGCATGAACGCACGAACGCACTGACGCACGCACTGACTGGACAGGCCAACAGGTATTCCACCTGAATGGAATACCTGTCCGTCGCAAGGTTATCTTTTCCAGCTCAGCAGACTGGAGGAACATGAAATGAGGTGTTTTGCTCAAGAGCAACATGCGTAGCCTAATCTGCGAATCGAAACCACTATCTTACCACTAGGGAAAATGGGACACATGCACATACACATTTTCCCTTCTTTCTTTCTCTGTGGCTATCTCACTAGCGATCTCTGCAGAGCATCTGAAAAGAGATTAATGATATGTATATTGTGTGAGAAATTTCACTGTATAGTATTACTCATACATAGATAGACTGATAATCTTTTGTACTCTATACACAAAGCCCGAAATTTTGGCGGGGGTGGCCAGTCGATTAGATCGACTCCAGTACGCAACTGGTACTTAATTTATCGACTCCGAAAGAATGAAAGACTAAGTCGACCTCGGCGGAATTTGAACTCAGAACGTAGTCAGACGAAATGCCGCCCGGGGTGCTAACGGTTCTGCTAACTTGCCGTCTTAATTTTATACAAAATACTAGCTGAAGGCGACCCGCTCTACGCGCGGGTAAGAGTGTGGTTTTTACCTTCTGTTGCTTCCTTTCAGCACGTAAAAAGCACCATCCGAACGTGGCCGATTGCAGCGCCGCCTTGACTGGCTTCTGTGCCGGTGGCACGTAAAAAGCACCAACCGATCGTGACAGCTGCGAGCTCCCCTGGCACCTATGCCGGCGGCACGAAAAAAGCACCCACTACGCTCACAGAGTGGTTGGTGTTAGGAAGGTCATCCACCTGTAGAAACACTGCCAGATCAGACTGGAGCCTGGTGCAGCCCCCTGGCTTCCCAGACTCCGATCAAACTGTCCAACCCGTGCTAGCACGGAAAACGGACGTTAAACGATGATGATGATGATGATTCTTCCTCTTTGTTTCTCTCTCCTTTCTCTCTCACTTTCCCCACTCTCTTACTTTTCTTTTCTCTCGGACTCTCCCTCGCTTTCTCTTACTCTCTATCTTTATCTATCTCTCTCCCATTTATAAACAACAAAAGATCTTGAGTAAGTTGAGAAATAAAATATTTAGAAAGATCAATCATAAATATCAGGCAGTAACAACGGAAAGGTCTGCTTCAAGGCAGACAGCAAAACACTAACATTTAAAAGGGACAGACGAACTTGCGAGCTGAATAAAAATAATAAAATATTGGAAACCAAAGTTTGAAGGGACAGACGAACTTGCGAGCTGAATAAAAATAATAAAATATTGGAAACCAAAGTTTGAAGGGACAGAATGTGAAAATAGTAGAGTCAGCATGGCTGGCATTTCTTAACGACGGACAGCAACGTTTTGACAGTTTAACGGCTAGCGTAAAATTTTGAACTTGATGTAAAAGAAAATTCGTAAACACCAAGTTTTGAAGTGATTCTTTCTCACGACAGTAGACTCACCATGGCAAGCATTCAAAACTTCATCATGGACGGCAACACATTGACGATTAAAAGGCTGGCGCAAATTTTTTAGCTTGATGTAACAGAGAATTGCTAAACACTCGCTCCTTTAAATTTTAATACCCTTCCAGCCCCATTTAGACCCCTTTTCACATTTTGGTTAATATAACCCGATTTCATTCGCGTCTACTGGGGCCACATTTTATAAGATGAGGAATTTTGTCCTACAGGTGACGCCTTTCATTTGAGAACAAAAATAGTTTTCATGCAAACTTGCCAGCACTTTTAACATAGGTGTGCATATTTTCAGCTGAATCGACCGACTACGTAATGCACACATTATATATATATATATATGTGTATATATATATGTGTGTGTGTGTGTGTGTGTGTGTGTGTGTGCACGCATTATATATACAAATGTATACAAATGAGATATATATCTGTATAAATTAAATTAGAGATAAAACCACTAATAGGCAAATCAAACAGTGAAAACCAAAAACAAAAACATTAAAAAAAATATATAATATATAAAATATATAATATATAAAATATATAAAATATAAAATTGAAAAATTTAAATTATTTAAATTGAAAATAAAAATTATTAAATTATATTTATAATTTGTTTAAAAATATATATAACTATGAAAAAGTATGAAAAAGTTTAATATACATAAATACAGATATATACACTTTGTATATATATGCATTATATATACATATTTATATATAAAACACACACACACATACATTATATATACATATTTATATATAGAACACACACACACATATAAATGAACGCAAGAATATATGATTCATAATATTTGTTCTCATGATTGTGTGTTGTTGGTAGCGATGATAATTCTCCCTATGAATGCAAACAGATACATCAAAGAAAGCCGCCTGACGAACTTATAAAGGGAAAGTGAAAGGGAGTTGAGGAAAAAAAATAGTTGTCATGCAAACTTGCCAGCACTTTTAACATAGGTCTGCATCTATGCATGTGTGTGTGTGTATGTATGTGTATGTATGTGTGTGTATGTATGTGTGTGTATGTATGTGTGTGTGTATGTATGTAGGGAAAGTGAAAGGGATTTGAGGGGAATACATTAAATAACAGGAGTGGCATTCTCAAAGTTATATATGAAGGGGAGTAAGAGAGGGAAAGAAGGAAAGAGCATGAATGAGGAAGATGGCCCCTAGCAACCACACCTTTCAAGCTAGGGATTTCTAAGGTAGCCCACGAGCATCGTCACCTCATTTTACATGTCCCTGTAAATTTTGGAGCGAATCGGACGGGACGTAGTGGCATTGAAAGCGATCCAAGCGGTAAAAATGCATTTCAGTTTTATATATAGAGACTAGCTGAAGGTGACCCGCTCTACGCGCGGGTAAGAGTGTGGTTGTTACCTTCTGTTGCTTCCTTTCAGCACGTAAAAAGCACCATCCGAACGTGGCCGATTGCAGCGCCGCCTTGACTGGCTTCTGTGCTGGTGGCACGTAAAAAGCACCAACCGATCGTGGCCGTTGCCAGCCCCCCTGGCACCTGTGCCGGCGGTACGAAAAAAGCACCCACTACGCTCACAGAGTGGTTGGCGTTAGGAAGGGCATCCACCTGTAGAAACACTGCCAGATCAGACTGGAGCCTGGTGCAGCCTCCTGGCTTCCCAGACCCCGGTCAAACTGTCCAACCCGTGTTAGCACGGAAAACGGAGGTTAAACGATGATGATGATGATGATGATTCTCCCTCTTTGTTTCTCTCTCACTTTCCCCATTCTCTTACTCTTCCTTTCTCTCGGACTCTCAGACGAACTTGCGAGCTGAATAAAAATAATAAAATATTGGAAACCAAAGTTTGAAGGGACAGAATGTGAAAATAGTAGAGTCAGCATGGCTGGCATTTCTTAACGACGGACAGCAACGTTTTGACAGTTTAACGGCTGGCGTAAAATAATGGACGGCAACACATTGACGATTAAAAGGCTGGCGCAAATTTTTTAGCTTGATGTAACAAAGAATTGCTAAACACCCGCTCCTTTAAATTTTAATCCCCTTCCAGCCCCATTTAGACCCCTTTTCACATTTTGGTTAATATAACGCGATTTCATTCGGGTGTACTGGGGCCACATTTTATAAGATGAGGAATTTTGTCCTAGAGGTGACGCCTTTCATTTGAGGAAAAAAAATAGTTGTCATGCAAACTTGCCAGCACTTTTAACATAGGTGTGCATCTATGTATGTGTGTGTGTGTGTATGTATGTGTATGTATGTGTCTGCATGCGTGTGTGTGTATGTATGTGTGTGTGTATGTATGTATTTCCATTGAGTCAACCTCATTATTTTCTACATAGCAGACCGTTACATAAACAGGCAAAGGTACATACATACACACTCACACATACACACACATACACACACACATACATACACATACATAAATACATACATAGATACATACACACACACACATACATGCATACATACATATACACATACATGCATATACACGCATGCACTACAAAAACCGAGTAAAAAATTTCAGTTATCTATCTCTTTGGCCGTTTGTATGAAATAGAGTGAGTATTGTGTGTTGGTGGTGGTGGTGGTGGTGGCGATGATAATTATCATTAGGAAAAAGAGTGAGTGATTGAGGAAGACATATACATAATTTGTAGCGATGATAATTCTCCCTATGAATGCAGACAGATACATCAAAGAAAGCCGTCTGACGAACTTATAATGCACACATTATATATATGTGTATATATATATATATATATATATATATATATATATATATATATATATATATATATATATATAATATATATATATATGGTGTGTGTGTGTGTGTGTGTGCACGCATTATATATACAAATGTATACAAATAAGATATATATCTGTATAAATTAAAATAGAGATAAAACCACTAATAGGTAAATCAAACAGTGAAAAACCAAAAACAAAAACATTAAAAAAAATATATAATATATAAAATATATAAAATATAAAATTGAAAAATTTAAATTATTTAAATTGAAAATAAAAATTATTAGATTATATTTATAATTTGTTTTAAAATATATATAACTATGGAAAAGTATGAAAAAGTTTAATATACATAAATACAGATATATACACTTTGTATATATACATTATATATACATATTTATATATAGAACACACACACACATACATTATATATACATATTTATATATAGAACACACACACACACACACACATATAAATGAACGCAAGAATATCTGATTCATAATATTTGTTCTCATGATTGTGTGTTGGTAGCGATGATAATTCTCCCTATGAATGCAAACAGATACATCAAAGAAAGCCGCCTGACGAACTTATAAAGGGAAAGTGAAAGGGAGTTGAGGGGAATACATTAAATACCTGGAGTGGACTTCTCAAAGTTATAGATGAAGGAGAGTAAGAGAGGGAAAGGAGGAAATAGCGTGAGTGAGGAAGATGGCCCCTAGCAACCACACTTTTTAAGATAGGGATTTCAAAGGCAGCCCACGAGCATCGTCACCTCATTCTACATGTCCCTGTAAATTTTGGAGCGAATCGGACGGGACGTAGTGGCATTTAAAGCGATCCAAGCGGTAAAAACGCATTTCAGTTTTATATATAGAGATAGAGATTAAGGAAATTGAAAAAAAAAAGGAAATAATTAAAAAAGAATAAAAATATGACATCCAGAGTTATTTCCCTTACAAACTAAGGGAAGTAATTCTCAAAATTTGCGTTCATGATATAACAGACTTTTGATCACATGCAGTCCAGTTGTGAACAACATGTCTGCTTTCCAGTCATTGGACTACAATATTCAACATGCAATTGCCATTTTAAAAGAGAGTAAGGTCTAATGTTAAAGTGATTTGCTGTTATTTCTAGCGGTTTAAGCTACCATATACAGTCTCCAGCTTTGAATTGATAATATGTTATTGTTGCTCAACTCTAAGATTAGCAGACCTATACTCTTTTACTTGTTTTAGTCATTTGACTGTGGCCATGCTGCAGCACCGCCTTTAGTAAGCAATTCGATCCCAAGACTTATTCTTTGTAAGCTTAGTACATTGGCCAAACCGTTAAGTTACGGGGACGTAAACACACCAGCATCGGTTGTCAAGCGATGTTGGGGGACAAACACAGACATACATATATACATACATATATACGACGGGCTAATTTCAGTTTCCGTCTATCAAAATCCACTCACAAGACTTTGGTCGGCCCGAGGCTAAAGTAGAAGACACTTGCCCAAGGTGCCACGCAGTGGGACTGAACTCGGAACCATGTGGTTGGTAAGCAAGCTACTTACCACACAGCCACTCCTACGCGGTTAAAGTTGTTCCAGCTATGATCACCCCATATGCCACGATCATGCCTAGAATATACATCTTATCTATTGGAATCTTATTCTTCCAGATAAAAAGAAATATATAAAAAATTACTAGCATTTCTAGCATCTTGATTGACCGGATATAGGATCGTTCGTCGCTTTTGTTGACCTTGGATACGTGGAATTCACCGTTCATTGTCGGGCATAAAATTTAAACTACAAATGTTCAAAGACAAAACGAATTATAAATGTTCTGGTCACTGGATTACAAACTTGTTTTCTTTTCCCACTACACTACTCCCTAACATTGAATAAACGATGTATGTATGTATGTATGTATGTATGTATGTATGTATGTATGTATGTATGTATGTATGTATGTATGTGTGTATGTATGTATGTATGTATGTATGTATGTACTACGTACGTATGTACGTACGTATGTATGTATGTATGTATGTATGTATGTATGTATAAAATACAAAATGGGACGAGAACGCAAAACATCCGGACAACTAGGTGATACAAAAAGGGACAGCAAAACATCCATATAGACGCTACAAAAGAACAAAGACGGGTCATTCGAAGCTTTTTATCCTCAGTCAAGAACCGGATCATCCTCGCAATTTCGGCTGATTAATTTTGAGATTGCTCCAATCTGGCCAGCCCTAAGGAAAAACTAAGCTAAGAGCATTAGATTCCTTGGAAAAAAAGGCATCGAATGTATACGAAAACAAGGACGGAAAAACAGACGATGTTACACGAATATAAATATAATAATAATAATAATAATAATAATAATAATAATAATAATAATAATAATAATGATAATAATAATAATAATAATAATAATAATAAAAGGACATAACAACAGGTGACTTTCGACTGGGGACGAATTGAATCAGCTGGCGTGTGTGGAAATGAAGCCTTACGGCAGAGATACAAATCTTTCACTCTTCTTTTCTCACGTGACAGAGAGGCTAGACTGCTAGCCCTCTTTTTGCATTTGATTGTGGTTACTGCTACATCGATGACCACAGCTGCATGGTTGAAACGAATAAAAGAAATAAAAAAGTATATTTGTAAGCTTTTTATAAGAATATTTGTAAGCATTTATAATCATTCTTTTCTAAAAAAAAATAATTGATTTCATAATCGGCTTGACGAATAAAAGAAATAAAAAGAATATTTAGAAGCATTTTTATAAGAATATACATTTAGAAGCCTGTATAATCATTTTTTGTAAAAAATAATAATTAATTTCGTAATCGGCGTATTTTAGAGTTGCTTCCCTTATTTGTGTTATTTAGAGTTATTTCCCTTGATATGCATGTTTTTTTTCTCGCATGTCCTTTCATGTCATTGAATGCCTACTATTTTTTTGTTACCTTTTCCTCGTTTGCCTTTTAATTACACATGTACAACACCAGCACTTTTGATGGGCGTGATACCTTGGCCTCCCGGGCTCCATTACTTCACTGGCATTTTATTTTATTTCCATCAGGCGAGAGAAAGGCAATGCAAACCTGGGTAGGATTTATATATATATATCACATGATCACATGACCGACCAGACCATCAAATGTTGTTACACATCGCTGGTCACAATGCGTTCGCATTGTTTTAGCCTTGGAATGACGCCACCCCGCTGGCTAACCGAGCAGGCCAACAGAAGAAAGTGTGAGAGAAAGTTGTGGGGAAAGAGTACAGCAGGGATCACCACCCCCTGTCGGAGCCTCGTGGAGCTTTAAGGTGTTTTCGCTCAATAAACACTCACAACGCCCGGTCTGGGAATCGAAACCGCGATCCTACGATCGAAAGTCCGCTGCCCTAACCACTGGGCTATTGCGCCTCCACAGGATTTATATCTAGAACATAAAATCCGATGGGATTAAGTGTGGTGGATTGGCAGAAGCGCTAGAACGTCGGCCAAAGTACTTGTGATATTTCGCTGGCATTTTATGTTCTAGGATTTATATCTAGAACCTAAAATGTCAGCGAAGTATATCCATAGGCGCAGGAGTGGCTGTGTGGTAAGTAGCTTGCTAACCAACCACATGGTTCCGGGTTCAGTCCCACTGCGTGGCATCTTGGGCAAGTGTCTTCTGCTATAGCCCCGGGCCGACCAATGCCTTGTGAGTGGATTTGGTAGACGGAAACTGAAAGAAGCCTGTCGTATATATGTATATATATATATAAGTGTGTGTGAATATGTTTGTGTGTCTGTGTTTGTTCCCCTAGCATTGCTTGACAACCGATGCTGGTGTGTTTACGTCCACGTAACTTAGCGGTTCGGCAAAAGAGACCGATAGATTAAGTACTGGGCTTACAAAGAATAAGTCCCGGGGTCGATTTGCTCGACTAAAGGCGGTGCTCCAGCATGGCCGCAGTCAAATGACTGAAACAAGTAAAAAGAGAGTAAAAAGAGTAAAAAAGAGTAAAGAGTAAGTACTTTGCCCGACGTCCTAGCGCTTCTGCCAATCCACCACACTTAATCGCATCGGAGAGATGGAAGTTTAACCCTTGCAAAATTTGAACTCACAACACGGGACGTAACGAGAGGCAGACATTACTGTAGGGCCTTTTGTCTCGCGTTCTTGCGAATTTGTTTATTCGTCGTCTTTTAACAGTTTCAATTTTATCACAAGGCCAACATTTTTAGTGGAAAAGGGTTGGTTGATAATCGACCTCAATATTTGACTGGAACTTTATTTTATCGATCTCGACAGGATGAAAAGCAAAGTTAATCTTGGCGGAATTTGAATTCAGATCATAAAGAACCGGAATGGATCATGGAAAGCATTTTCCCCGACGCTCTACCGACTCTACTATCTCACCGCCTTTAATCAAATAATGATAATTCTTGTTACAGTAGGCACAAGTCTAGGTGGAAAGGGGCTAGTCGATTAGTTCGACCCCAGTATTCAACTGGTATTTATTTCATCGACCCCGAAAGGATGAAGAGCAAAGTGAACCTCGGCAGAATTTGAACACAGAACATAAAGCCGTAAGAAATGCTGCTAAATGTTTTATCCGGCATGTTAAGGATTCTGCCTGCTCTCCGCTTTCTAATAAGCAGTGATAACTTTTTCTACTAAAAGCGTAAGGCCTGAAATTTTGAGGGATGGAGCTACTCCATTAT
>NC_043013.1:6604253-6611753 GCF_006345805.1 Octopus sinensis
GAAAAAACTCATACGAGAACAAAAGCCATCAATTTTTTTCTTTTAAATTTATTTATTCATATTATATAGAGGGCACTCTTACACAAAGATGCCTCACACTAAGAGGAACTCTTAAAGTCAAAATACTAAAATAAGTAAACACGTTGTACCGAAACAATTTCGAAGCAAGTCATTTAGAAAAGAATTAGCCACATATCACACTGTGATTTCGTAATCAGCGCAATAATATACGCTCTTTACTCTTCAGTGTGTGCATAATTCAAGTTATATAATGAATAAATGTGGCTAAATTCTGTTTTTAAATGACTTGCTTCGAGAATTGTTTCGGTACAACGTGTTTACTTATTTTAGTAGTTTTGACTTTAAGACTCCCTCTTAGCGTCAGGCATCTATGTGTAAGAGTGCCCTCTATATAATATATATATATATAAACGCATACACATAATGTATTTGCATGAGTTTGTTTCCTTATTTAAAAGAAACTAAGTAACTTTTGATTGAATTCTTTGCGTAAGCATTAGTATGGATAATAAATAATGATTATAATATAATTTATAAAATTATAAAATTAATTATATTATTTCGTGTAAGCGTGGTTGGGATAAATGATATTTTTCTGAGAATGTGTGTGTGTATGTGTGTGTGTGTGTGTGTGTGTGTGTGTGTGTGTGTGGTTGTGTTGTATAATTTTCTTAATAGTATAGAACTGAAAGTCAGTATTTACTATTATACAATAGATTAATAACGAATTGTTTCTGTTTTAAAATGCTGACGCGCAGAAATATACTTAAATTAATATTCTTAAATATACACACATATTTTAAAGCCGTTATATTAGTTTTTATTTTATTTTATCTTATTTCATTTATTTTCAATTTAATTATTGACGATCACACTTAAAAACCTAAACATTTATTGATTCAGTTTGTTTTACCATTTGAGACTAATCATATGTGATTTTCGTTCGATTTACACCGATGAGATTCTTACTCAAAATATTTCTATAATACGAATTTCTATAAATTTGTTGTCGGTTTTAGGGTATGAATCGAAACAATTGTATGGATTATATTTACTATTATATTATAATAATAATATATTATGTTAATAAATTAGCATATGTCAGTTTAAACTCTCCATTTTCCTTCTGGGCTAAAACATTTTAAAGGATTTTAAGGATTTAAGGATATAAGACTTAGTGCTTGCTTTTTCCATGGGTATGAGTAAGTATTTCATTTATATCCGCGTATTTGCCGCTGAACAGGGGGAAATTTCTTATGAATTAACCCTGAAATTGGACCAATACGGTAATAACGAATTTTTTTAGAGATTTCTATCGGTTTGTTTCGAGACGCAGAAATTATAATGGTTATCGACAATTTTTTGTTTCGGCATATTAGAATTTTTCTTCTGCCCTTATCTTGTAAATTATGTATAAATTTTACCTTTAAAGGCATTTTTTGATATGCTGGCCATAGATAAAATTTGTTTCCGAAAAATGTTTTATCCTATATTAATTATAAATAGATTAGTGTTCACTTCCGGATTCTATCACTCTGTGAAAGTTTCTAGTTCGAATCACACGTGTCCGAGGTGCGCCGAAGATTTTCTATTTGGATATATTTGGGGTACTTAAGTCTGCTCGGGACTTGGTACTTGCTTTCTTCCGTGGGTATGAATAAGTATTTCATTTATATCTCGCGTATTTGCCGCTGAAGAGGGGAAAATTTCTTGTGAATTAACCCCGAATTGGACAATACGGTAATACGAATTTTTTAGAGATTTCTATCGTTTTTGTTTCGAGATGCAGAAATTATAATGGTTATCGACATTTTTTGTTTCGGCGTATTTGCATTAGAATTTTTCTTCTGCTCTTATCTTGTAAATTATAGATATATATATATATATATATAAATGTATATATGCATGTATGTATGTATGTATGTATGTATGTATGTATGTATGTATGTATGTATGTATGTATAGGGAAGAGGATTTGAAACAAAGACTACATCACTGTATTTAAATACATCTATGTTAACTATTTTTAACACCACAAAGGCTACACAAAGCCTTACAGTTTACTTTTGAAAATCGTTTATTCTTTTAAATGAAACCGGTCAAATAAATAAAGATCTTTAAAAGACCTCAGCATTTTCAAATCCTCTTCTCTATATATTTTCACTCATGCAGTACCTTCCAATTTTACTTTATTTTTACATATATATATATTTCTAAATATTTACATAATCTTATTAATAATATATAAAATATGTATATGTATATATATATATATATATATATATATATATATATATATATATATATATATTATATGTATAGATATTATTATATATATATATATATATATATATATATATATATATATATAAAACATATGCGTATATATATATATATATATGTAACCAAACATTAATATATACTTACATATACTTATAGATATATATTTGTATCTGTATGTGCGGTATTTATATACATACATACATAGAAACAGACAAAGGAAAAGACAGACTGGCAGACAGTTAGATAGTTAGACAGACAGACAGACAGATAGACTGACAGACAGATATACAGACAGATACATACATACATACATACACATACATATACACATACATATATAAACAGACCATTTCAGATATAGATGCACGCATTAGAAAGCTCATACAGTTAATATCTAAGTGGCTGAATATTCCACGGACTCGTACTCCCTTAACGTTATTGGCAGGTAGAATCAGAGTGTCATCCTGTCTGACTGCTGCTGCTATGTTCCAAAACCCCACGCGATAGGTGAAAACCCGCAAAGTAGAAACAGTACTGGACTGCATATTTTTGTATTATTTTTATAATTTGTGTATATTTATTTTATTATAAATACAAAACAACACCACAGAGGAATCAACGTAAGCTTAAATAACAAACTGCGATAGGTGAACCGCGATATGGCGATGGGTTACTGTATTCGTATCATCCGTCGGGTGCGTTACATAGTGTTTCCACCCGACTGATTGCGCTGAACGGTATGAGTCAACCCGAGGCGAAAGGAAAATCACTTGTCCAAAATCCCACTCGGCGTTTTCGAAGCCTGCAACTTGAAAAATTGAAAAACGAACTTCTTTACTTATTGCCCACGCTGTTCTATTACAACCTTTATCCTAGAGCAATTTTAAATAAAAGGGCTGAGCTAATTGCGACCTGCCGACATATACTCAGATTCTTCTTTGATGATTTCAAAGGTATATGGTAAACGTTAACAATATTGAACACCGCTTATAAGGCTTGAGGTTTTTTTGTAACTTTAAACTTGCCGACTTGACGAGGCGATGTTCAACGAATGTAATACGTGTTTCAGTCATTGGCTCCCAGTAATTCTGAGGAACTTCCTCGAAGAGAGTACTCGATCATCTAGACTCCTGTATTTACTTAAACGTGAGATATTTATTTCATCAATATTTATCGAACAGTTACATTACAGGTCGTAGAGGGACGGAGTATAAACACAACATATACGCATACGCACTCAGTTATACAGGGCGTATATACATATTTATACATCATTCAATCAATAATGCTTATATGCATATGTGTATATATAATATATATATATATATTATATTATACATATGTATATACATATACATATATATATATAATATATATTATACAATATATATATTAATATATATATATAATATATATATATATATATTCACATATGTATATATAATACATACAATATATATATATATATATATATATATAGATATATATTATACATAACTTTGAGATAGATGTATATTTTTATATGTATAGAGTGTGGGAGTATATACACTTATATGTATATGTATATCTCCGAAGAGGCCTTATGATATTTTTGTAAATGTCTCATTTATATCTATATATTGACCTACCATAAAAGCTAATATTGGTAAAATGAGACATACTTATCTACATGGCCGAAACAGCTGTAAGATGTAATCTATACTATATTTATATTTACTTATATTTATATTCTCTTTTTTATATATATTCTACTTATTATACAAACATTACTTTTTATGTACACTTTTTTATGTACATTCTTTATCTACACTGATTGGTTCGCTTTTTTATGTTTAACCCTACAGTCTCTTATGTGTGGTTTAATAAAGTATGTGTTGAGTATTATCTGGTAATTGATATTTGATTTAGATGTATTTCTCCATTTTCTTATCTTGTATATATATATATATATATATATATATATATATATATATACATACATATATACATATATGCCATACATACATACATACATACATACATACATATATACATACATACATACATACATACATACATACATACATACATACATACATGCATGCATACATATATACTTACATACATACATACACATATATATATACAACCCTTCGATCGCGAATGACCATTTGATTGCGCCTAGAAAGTTCCCCTCCAAGGCGCAAGTCCAGGCAAAGTTGTTTATGGAAGGCCATCAGTCGCCCACGCATACCAACTTCTCTTCTCCACACCACAGATGTTATTCAAGAGAAAGGCAAATCCGACAGCCAGGTCCAAGAATCGAATCAACAATCCTACTACGATTGTAAGCCTGATGCTCTAACCACTGAGCCATGCATATATACATATACACATACATATAGATACATAGACAGATTGACAGATATACATACGTATATATGTTTGCGTATATGTATACACATGCTCTTATGTGCGTGTGTGTGCTTGCGTGAATGATTGTATACGTAAACGTAAGAGTGTGTATGTATGTATGCATGCATGTATGTATATAGTATGTAATACGCTTGTGTGATTGTATGTGATATTACGTGGTATTTTGGGAGTATTTGTTTAGATAGATAAAAAGCTAAACAGATAGATAGGAAGAGATTAAGTTTGTCATACAGAATGGTAAAATGGGGAAATGACGGAGCGATACGAGGAGTTCAATGAATTATTTACTTTATTCTTTTAATCCGTGGCATTTGAACAATGGGAAAAAAGTGAGATATAGAAATATGATGTAATAATAGTGTTTGTGCGAGGTTAGACGGAGAGAGACAGACAGATAGATAGAGGCAGAGAAAGAGAGTGGAAAATGAAAGGTAATTATTGACTGGGGGTGTATGACAAATAGTTACGGGATGGATTGTTAGATGATAATGAGAGATATACGAATGTCCGGGTTGTTTGTGGAAGAAGCGCATGCGTAGGTGACGTTAAGTTTCGTATGTGCCACTCCCTTGTTAGGAAATAAAATCACACAAACACGCGTTGCCCATTATTACGAATTATTTTTAGCTTTTGCTTTTCATTCAGCCCACCATATCGTCCTAGTTTACCAGGTTATTTACATAGCGTGCATTGTTTAACGAAGAAAATAAACAAATGTCTCGGGCAGTGCGCTGGTAACGTATTTGTTACGGCGCATAACGCTCTGAGTTCAAATCATACCAGCGAAGTCAAGACTTAATTTTTTTTTTTTTTTTTTACTTTCAGGGTCAAATAAAAAGGTACCAATTGAACGGGATTGATAGCGAAAGTGCAAAAAAAAAAAAAATTTGCAAAATGCTATGCTGTATTCGGTTGCTCCATATACTCGCATTCTGAGTTCATATCCCACTGTGGCTTACATAATGGGTAAACTTGATCTGTCACCCGATATAAGACCATCATCACCTCCTGGAAAGTTGGGTGCCTTCAACAGGGTCCATTCTGTTACGAAGATTCTAGTCACGTCTCTTGCATGAAGATAATCAGAGGTCCTGTACAATGCTTTGTTTACCTACGAAATTTATGTTACATATTTTAAAAATATAAATAAAAACTTTATCATGATTCGACAAGTCATAGTACATATATTATCGAAATGTCCTTCCTTTTTATTTTAAGAATGTAGAATATGTTACGAAAATGTGGAGATTTGGCTGCTATTTCTAAACTGTTGTTCACTCACTCAGAGGTGTATTCGTGGGCTCCAATATAACAACAGCATGTCATTTTACAGAACATCGTAAGGCGGTGAGCTGGCAGAATCGTTAGTAGACCAGGCGAAATGCATAGCGGTATTTCGTCCATCTTTACGTTCTGAGTTCAAATTCCGCCGACATCGACTTCACCTTTCATCCTTTCGGGGTCGATTAAATAAGTACCAGTTTCACCCTGAGTTCGATGTAATCGATTTAATCCCTTCTCCAAAGTTTGAGGCTTTGTATCTATCTATGTATCTATCTATCTATCCATCAACCGTTCTATCTATATATTTATCTATCCATCTATCTATCTGTACATCTATCTATCTTTCCAGCTATCTACCTTTCCATCTATCCATCCATCCATCTATTTATTCATCTACCATCCATTTGTCTATTTATCCATCTAACTATCTATGCATCCATTCATGTATCTATCTATCTGTCCATCTGTCAGTCTATCTATCAATCTATCCATCAATCTATTTATCTTACTATCTAACCATCAATCCAGCCATCCACCCCTCTATCTGTCTATCTATCTATCTGTCTATCTATCTATCTATCTATCTATCTATCTATCTATCTATCTATCTATCTAATCTATCTATCTATATATTTACTCCACCCACTATTCCTGGGAGGCTTGTAGCGATAGACTCCACAAGCACCTCCTCCATTGGATCCTATCAGAAGAAATTTTTTAATTACACTTTCTGGCTAGTTTCCCAAATGTGGCCAACTGAAACCAATAGTTATTATCTATTTGTTCCTGGTTTTTCTTAGGTCTCCTGCTCGTTGGCATGGCTTGAAAAAATCGGTCTTGCGATTCCTTCCTCAAACATCCTAATCACGTGCCAATAGTAGCGCAACTGTGACCTTTCAATGCGGAGTGGCTCGGCTCTTAAAACTTATAAATAAAAGTTTTGCCCATGTCTTTAAAATGAAACTGGATCTCTTCCTGTCAGGTGTCCCAGATGAACCAACTTCACGGCAGGAGGTGCAGATGAGGGCAGCTGCATCGAACTCTCTCATGCACCAAATGGCAGTGGCTAAAAAGCTTTCGTGAAGTAAAACCAAGTAGCAACACCAAATGGCGGTGCCCCAGCATGGCCACAGCGCATAAGCTGAAACTAGAATCAATCAATCAATCAATCAATCAATACTTATACTTTTAAGAGATCAGAACCCCTACAAGAATTTTCTTCTCTCCGGCAGGTGTATCCACAAATTCGACACTAATTACATTTACCTCGCCAGAATATGTAGCTAGTTAACGGCGGTGAGCTGGCAGAAACGTTAGCACGCCGGGCGAAATGCGTAACCGTACTTCGTCTGCCATTACGTTCTGAGTTCAAATTCCGCCGACGTCGACTTTGCCTTTCATCCTTTCTTGGTCGATAAATTAAGTACCAGTTACGCACTGGGGTCGATGTAATCGACTTAATCCGTTTGTCTGTCCTTCTTTGTCCCCTCTGTGTTT
>NC_043013.1:6616753-6621753 GCF_006345805.1 Octopus sinensis
TTAATTCCGTAAACAGGAGAAAATTAAAAAAACATTTACCCTGTAATTTCTTGTACGGTATACCGTTCATCCGCTGTTTAATGGTAACTAACCTGATTAAATTAAATCAAGCCAATCTTCCATAAGCCCTCGGATTCTTCAGCAAGAAATAGCTCAAGTCGGAACAGATATTTACACGAGGCATACCCAATCATGCCAAGGCAATATCTGACCTAAAATTTTCAAATCGTCGCACTCGCGCCAAATTTATCGGCAGCAAATAAATATCAGCCGTCGATTCCATTACGGAATTAACCAAAAAATTCATAATTAATCAATATAGGGTGGCAAGGAAAATTTTGTAGAATTTTATTGCCACCAGCGGCCCAGTAGGAAAAATTAAATAGTCATAGACCATTTTTAAGTTCAACATTAACAATTAAGGAACGGCCATAATAGGCCATCACCCACTAGAAATAACAGCCAAAGATTCTACGCAAATAAAGATTAATCCGTAAACAGGAGAAAATTAAAAAAACATTTACCCTGTAAATTTTCCGACTTGAGCTATTTCTTGCTGACGAATCTGAGGGCTTATGGAAGATTGGCTTGATTTAATTTAATCAGGTTAGTTTACCATTAAACAGCGGATGAAAAGGTATACCGTACAAGAAATTACAGGGTAAATGTTTTTTTTAATTTTCTCCTGTTTACGGAATTAATCTTTATTTGCGGTAGAAGCTTTGGCTGTTATTTCTAGTGGGTGAATGGCCTATTATGGCCGTTCCTTAATTGTTAATGTTGAACTTAAAAATGGTCTATGACTATTTAATTTTTTCCTACTGGGCCGCTGGTGGCAATAAAATTCTACAAAATTTTCCTTGCCACCCTATATTGATTAATTATGAATTTTTTGGTTAATTCCGTAATGGAATCGACGGCTGATATTTATTTGCTGCCGATAATTTGGCGCGAGTGCGACGATTTGAAAATTTTAGGTCAGATATTGCCTTGGCATGATGGGTATGCCTCGTGTAAATATCTGTTCCGACTTGAGCTATTTCTTGCTGAAGAATCCGAGGGCTTATGGAAGATTGGCTTGATTTAATTTAATCAGGTTAGGTTACCATTAAACAGCGGATGAAACGGTATACCGTACAAGAAATTACAGGGTAAATGTTTTTTTTAATTTTCTCCTGTTTACGGAATTAATCTTTATTTGCGGGGGAGAAGCTTTGGCTGTTATTTCTAGTGGGTGAATGGCCTATTATGGCCGTTCCTTAATTGTTAATATATATATATATACATGTACATATATACATATATATATATATATATACATACACACAAATATATATGTATATATATACATATATACACACACACACATATATATATATATATATATATATATATATATATATAATTATATATATATATAAATGTATATACACACACATATATATTCAAATACAGAGTGCGAGGGGACAGAGAAAGAGAGTTAGAAAGGGAAACACACCAAAATGTTATACATATATATATATATATATATACACACATCTCCAATATAATCAAACTATATAATTTTTCTAATGCGATGTAATGTATTTAATAAATATAATTATTATTATTATTAATAATAATGATGATGATGATGATGATGATGATGGTAATATAATAATAATAATAATAATAATAATAATAATAATAATAATAATAATAATAATAAGACACTTAATTAGGGGCATTTAAATATTTAATGGGTGGCAATGGAATATGTAATTTAGTGGCAATATAATATTTAATTTGTAGCAATATATACAAAACAGACGAAAATTGATCCCCTTCAAAATCTGTTGACCCAGTCGTCTGATATACAATATGAGCAAAATAAAGAATATGATATGGTTATTTTATATTTTGTTAATAGGCTAAGCTTAAAATCTGTGTACTAACTACATTAGAGTAAACTTTTTTTTTTTCAAACCAAAGGGGTTGATAAAAAATACGCTCCTCTCAAGTCCTGGAGTTTGATTTAAGCCACGTTATTCCGCACTTAGAAACATCTGCGATCTTATGCGTAAGAATATATGATAATATTTCCTTTTTCTTTGACACTGTTTACTTGAAAGCAGACACTTTCCAAGGGTTTCGAATAAGACTATCTCCTGTGCTTCAAAGAGACAGGTCTTTCTTTAGGATACGAATTGTACTTAACAAACCTGCTGGCTGGATCACTTAAAGCCTGATAATAACACCAATATTCTCGATGTGCTTTCCAAACTTGTTAGGGACAGCACCCAACGTTCGAATCACGACCTGAATTATAGCCACTTTCCTCATACTCCAAAGCCTTCCTATCTCGTCCCTTAATTGCTGGTATTTCTCCATCATTTTTAGCTCTTTATCTTTCACCTTCGAATCACCTGCTATCTATGGTCTTAGCCTCTTTTTCAACTTTATCGATAAATACGATATCTGGCCGTCTCGACTCTATGACCTCGTCACATTGTATGGGCTCTATATTGTTCCTTTTCCAGTAATCCTTTGGCTTGTGCTCATACCATCGCTGCACTCTCTCAATAATTGTTTTATCACACAGCTGCCTGTGCAGATATCTGGCCATGTTGTCTTGTCTCCTTTTATTATTCGCGCAGTTCGTGCTTGCTGCACTCTCTGTCAATGTGGCTTACGCTTCCTCCCTTTCCAGAACACATTCTACATTGTGTGAGTCAGTGCTTTTTATCAAAATGCCACTTGGCATGATTCGTTCAGAGGTCCTGTTTATGGTTGAGTACAACAAACTAATGCCTCAGGGCAGTCTTTTGAGTCGCCCTTCTGCAGACATTGCAGGTCTTATTCCAGTCAATCTCAACTCTAACCGTAAAGATCTAATTGTGCATTTTCTTGTCATACCAAGCTTCCTCCTATTTTCTTTTCTGGTCTGACTTAAACTGTCTTGGGTCTACTGTGTCATTCACTTTAAGCTTCCCAACATTTGCATCTCTTCAAACATCTCAATGGCCCAGTGGTTAGGGCAGCGGACTCGCGGTCATAGGATCGCGGTTTCGATTCCCAGACCGGGCGTTGTGAGTGTTTATTGAACGAAAACACCTAAAAGCTCCACGAGGCTCCGGCAGGGGATGGTGGTGATTCCTGCTCTAGTCTTTGACAACAACTTTCTCTCACTCTTACTTCCTGTTTCTGTTGTACCTGTATTTCAAAGGGCCGGCCTTGTCACTCTCTGTGTCACGCTGAATATCCCCGAGAACTACGTTAAGGGTACACGTGTCGGTGGAGTGCTCAGCCACTTACACGTTAATTTCACGAGCAGGCTGTTCCGTTGATTCGGATCAACTGGAACCCTCGTCGTCGTAACCGACGGAGTGCTTCCACCACATTTAGTGCCCTTGACATATCATGCAAAGCTGTTCTCTTCTGTTACACAAGTCTCATAGTTCACTAATCTACTTTATTCCTCTTTACATAAAATCTTGCCACATCACTCCGAGGGCTTAGTTCCTTGTTCACTGCCATTAGTCTTTGACCAATTTCTTGTAATTCATCCTTCTTGCAAAATATAACTCATGTCCTATATTTCATCAAAGGGACAGCTCTAGTTTTTAATTGCTTTGATCATATTCCACCCATTTAGCTCGCCCTGTAGCACAAACGGGTCCTCCTCAGATGCTCTTTTCTGAAAACTCTCATTTGTTTTACCTCATTTGTTTAATCACTTTCAATAATACCCAGGTATTTACACCATTCTTCTCCAACTTCTTTATAGTTTCATCTCCTTCCAGCTTGGTTCTTACTAACTCTTTCTCTTTTTAGTATCATTACTCTACACTTCTCGATCGCGAATTCCATTCCAAAAACCTTGCTAATTACCTGAACGGTTGACATCAATCTACCAATTTCTCACTCATTTTTTTTAAGCTTTAGGTCATACATAAACGAGTTGTTTATTTTCTCATTGCTAACAGTACACCCTACATGCATCTCTCTTAGAACATTCGATACAGATATCATGCAGATGATAAATAAGCTGGAAGATAGACTGTTCCCTTGGGAAATTCCTCTGTTAATATCTGCCTCTCCTAGAATTTCACCACACGCTTAGATAACCGTGGTGATTGGCAATACACTGAAAAATTATCAGGAGCTTACGAGTGCACGTACCAACCAGAAGAAGTCAGTTGGTTCGCAGCTCGAGACCTTGTGAAGCCAGTCCCTTCTTGGCTGATGTAGCTTCTATTGTTCAACCGGGTGTTCAATTAACCTACTCGAAGCGTGGTTAAAATGCAAAATCTGGGAAGAGGCAAGGAGTAGTGTAGCCAGTTTAGCAAGTATATCAGCTATGAGGAAGCTTTTCTTAAGCGGTAATGTACAGAGGCCTGACTACATAGGTGCGCATGCTCTTTCGCTTCTTGTGAACAGGACAGATTCTAGGGACAAAGAGATTCCATCTGTAACTAACATCTATTCCAAGGGATTCCCAGACTCCATCACTAGGAATACGCTGGATAAAGATGAAGATGGCTTATTTATCACTGATATCTGATCAACCATTACAAAACTAGCGATCAGGTATTCGTTCGAAATGCCATCCTACACATCTTTTCTGTGACCAAGCTGCAGACCTGGATCGTGTGGAGGCCGACGTTAGATATATGGTACCTGGAAGGTTGCTTGCTTTACCTCCTAGCTCCTTCAATGCTATATGGAAGTCCTCCGTATCATCTACCTACGTACTTATCTATCTACTTATGTATGCATGTATGTATGTATATATGTATATATATATATATATATATATATATACATTATATATAGGTGTGTGTGTGTGTGTGTGTGTGTGTGTGTATGTGTGTATTAGTCGATCTATTAGTACATTCATGTACCAGTCTATTTCTCTTACCGTTAACTATATGTTATCAATTAATCTTACCATATCTACATATGATTAAGTTAATCTAATCAACTAGCTGCTGGCTATTATCTAGCCATACGCAGCTACA
>NC_043013.1:6626753-6629253 GCF_006345805.1 Octopus sinensis
TTTTTCCGCTTTGTTAGGAAGGTAATTTACCCAATAATTCTGCTGTTCTAACAGCGTGTCTACGATCGCAAATAAATTATCATCTTATTTGTATCTTAGAATACACATTTCGACGCTTATAAAACATACAGCTTTGTATATGTGTGTGTGTGAGTGTGTGCATTTGTATGTATATGTATGTATGTTGGTAGGTAGGTAGGTAGGTAGGTAGGTAGGTAGGTATGGATGTATTAATGTTTGTATGTTATTGCTAAAGATAAATTTTGCTTTAAACTGAAGGATTACTGAATACTTTTTGCAGAATATATATTTATTTTTCAGGCCGAAACTTCGAAGGTACTGCCAACACTAGCGTTGTTGAAAAATATGTGCGTATGAGACTCTGTGTGTATATATGTATGTATGTATGTATGTATGTAATGTGTGTCCGTATGTATACATGTATGCATGTATGTGTATATCGAATGAAGGTGTTGTGATGCGTGACACACAACCAAAAAGCTTGCTCCAGTATCCATTGCAGTAACACGCAGGGAATCAACTTTGGGAGAGGCTTGCCTCACGGTCTAGTGGTTAAGTTGTTGCACTCACGGTTTTAGGATCGCCATTTCGATTCCGGACCAATCGGTGCGATGCGTTTGGATTCTAGTTAGATTAATTGTAACTTAATTTACGGGTTCTAATATAAGGTTGGTGTTAATTGAGGCAACGGTTCCACAACTAAATAACCAAATATCCGTCTCTAGAGACATATCATATATCGATGCAGCGGATCACTATAGTTCACTTTCCGACATGCTGTAGTCATTTGTACGGGATACAGACTGGAAATGATTTGATCTTTGTCTCATTCACTCCTTCTCTCTCTCTCTCTCTCTCTCTCTCTCCTCTCTCTCTCTCTCTCTCTCCCTCCCTCTTTCTCCCTGTCCCCCCTCTATCTCTCATTCTCTTTCTACCTATCTGTCTATCTATCTATCTATCTATCTATCTATCTATCTATCTATCTATCTATCTATCTATCTATCTATCTATCTAATCATTGGGCATAGTATTTCTGTGAATATATTCACGTTGTGGTCCTTCTTCATCTGCACCCTCTTTTCCCTTTTTCTCCCCCTCTTTCTCCTCCTCTTCCTTCTCCTTCATCTTATTATAATAATAATTATTATTATTATTGGTAACGGTGGTGGTTGTGGGGATGGTTGTGGTGTTGTTGTAGGTGGTGGTGGTGGTAGTAGTAGTAGTAGTAGTAGTAGTAGTAGTAGTAGTAGTAGTGGTAGTAGTGGTAGTTAGGTAGCAGCAACAGCAGCAGCAGTGGTAGTAGTAATGTTCTAATGAGGTCGACTTACCTTTTATCTTCTGGGCGTCGATAAAATCAGTACCAGTTCAGCCAAAGTTTGAAATATTATCACTACTACTACTACTACTACTACTACTACTACTACTACTACTACTACTACTATTATTATTACTATTATTATTATTATTATTATTATTATTACTATAGACGTCGCACAGTATACAATATCGTTGATTGAAGATATTGTGTCTACCAGGGGTTTGTTCTGTTTGACAAGTCACAGCAAAGACCTCAGACAGACAGTACTTTACGCAATATGCGTGCAGTTCCAAGTTCCATCGATTTTTTGCAATACGCCTAGATTGTAGGGGATTTCTAAGGTTTTCAGATGTCTTTTTTTTTATCACTTTGGGTGGTATTGAACCCAATATTCCGTTGATATTAGGGATAAACTTTATGTTCAACTCTTGTAGCTGCTACATCTTACCGATCTCAAGTCTCAGATCTCCATATTTAACAACCCTTTCTCTTCCTTTCATGATGACGTCTTGATCTCCTGCCACAGCCACGTCAATTATTAGCCCCTCTTATTTGTCCCTCCAAAAGCTTACTATGTCCGGCCTCGGGGTTTTTCCATAAGCTGCCCACAAAAATCTCCTCCCTATTCAGGATTATACATTGTTAAATTTTTCCCCTTATATTAATCTTGTTTACATGCAAAACCCTCACAGGAACTCACTCTCACACACATACACACTAACAAACATACACATTCACACACATACACATTTACACACATACACACACACACACATTCTTTGTTTCTGTCCTGTGCTATTCTTTTATTCTTTTATATGTTTCAGTCATTTGACTGCGACCATGCTGGAGCACCGCCTTTAGTCGAACAACTCGACCCCAGGACTTATTCTTTGTAAGCTTGATACTTATTCTATCGGTTTATTTTGCCCAATCGCTAAGTTACGAAGAAGTAAACACACTAACATCGGTTGTCAAGCGATGATGTGGGTACAAACACAGACACATAAACATATATACACAAACACATATATATACATATATATATATATATATATATTATATATATATATATATATATATATGTATGTATGTATGTATGTATGTATACGACGGGCTTCTTTCAGGTTCCGGTTACCAAATCCACTCACTAGGCTTTGCTCG